>NC_133456.1:79595225-79897225 GCF_048565385.1 Saimiri boliviensis
CAGGCTATAAGTGTTTTAAAAGAGACTTGCTTGAATCAATGATGAAAGGGCTTGATAATTCTACTCTTTCATTTTACTAGAGAAAATGAAGAGAACAGAAAACATTTATTAGTCCATTTCATACTGTTGTAAAGAACTACTTGGCCAGGTGCAGTGGCTCATACCTGTAATCTCAGCACTTTGGGAGGCGAAGATGGGCAGATCCCTTGAGGTCAGGAGTTCAAGATAAGCCTGTCCAACATGGTGAAACCATATCACTACTAAAAATGCAAAAATTACCTGGGCATGGTGATGGGCACCTGTAATCCTAGCTACTCAGGAGGCTGAAGCAGGAGAATCACTTGAACCTGGGAAGCAGAGGTTGCAGTGAGCTGAGATCATGCCACTGCATCCAGCCTAAGGAACAGAGTGAGGCTCCATCTCAAAACACACCAACAAACAAACAAACAAACAAAAACTGCTCAATTTTGAGTAATTTACAAAGGAAAGAGGTTTAATTGACTTACAGTTCTGCATGACTATGGAGTTCAAGACCAGCCTGGCCAACATGAGGAAACCCCATCTCTACTAAAAATACAAAAAAATTAGCCAGGCATGGTGATGGGCACCTTTAATTCCAGCTACTTGGGAGGCTGAAGCAGGAGAATCACTTGAACATGGGAGGCAGAGGTGGCAGTGAGCCGGGATCATGTCATTGCACTCCAGCATGGGCAAGAAGAGTGAAACTCCATCTTAAAAAAAAAAAAGAAAAGAAAGGCCGGGTGCGGTGGCTCAAGCCAGTAATCCCAGCACTTTGGGAGGCCGAGGCGGGTGGATCACGAGGTCAAGAGATCAAGACCATCCTGGTCAACATGGTGAAACCCCGTCTCTACTAAAAATACAAAAAAATTAGCTGGGCATGGTGGCACGTGCCTGTAATCCCAGCTACTTAGGAGGCTGTGGCAGGAGAATTGCCTGAACACAGGAGGCGGAGGTTGCGGTGAGCCGAGATCGCGCCATTGCACTCCAACCTGGGCAACAAGAGTGAAACTCCATCTCAAAAAAAAAAAGAAATAAAAGAAAAGAAAGAAATTATAAAATGAGTGAACTGCTCAGTAAGACAAATATTCCTCCTAGCCTTCTAAATTGAGAGCAGCAGACAACAGTAAGGTAAATGTCAGTAGCATGTTCCTGACAGGTTGTACAGCAGCCCTGGTTCAAGGATTTCTCCCCATAAATGATTCTAAGACTGTTTGCTAGTTGATTCTTTGTTTTAGCGATTTGATGGTTTTGGATGAATTTGCTGTGATCCAGGGGTGTTCAAGTACTTCTCTGAGCATTGGCCTCTGGCTGGGATTATGCTTCAACGGTCTTGAAGTCTTGAAATCAAATCTCAAAAAAAAAAAAAGAAAAAGAAAGAAATTATAAAATGTTACATAATGAGTATGTCAGCTAACAGTAGCAAAAGCCAAATGCACTTGTACATACTTTGAGTTTCTTTGTCTAAATTAATGGAATCACCTTTTTCTGCCTGATAGGACTTTGATTCTGGAGTCATAAATGCGCAGTCACCACCCACAGTCACAGAAGAGAAGTCAGCCACTGACCTGACAGCAAAACTCTTGCTTCTCGATGAACTGGTGTCCCTAGAAAATGATGCAATTGAGACAAAGAAGAAAAGGAGTTTCTCTGGTTTTGGGTCTCCCCTTGACAGACTCTCAGCTGGCTCTGTAGATCACAAAGGTAAACAGAGGTAAGTGAACTCTTAGAAAAAGGAAGTTTTTGTTTTCTATTATTATTTCTTTCTGGGTTCTAAAACAGAAATAATTCCACATAAAAAATACAGTGAAAACCTTGTATATAGATAGATTTGACAGCACATTAGCTAATCTGTGGCTTTAATAGTATGGTTTTCAAAATAACTCTTTAGGACGCAAAATGGGTTCAATAGTGTGCATTAGTTTTTTTGTCATAATATTTCCTAAGAAAGATTCTGCCTTATGCAGATATAAAACAGTTATTATAAGAAATTACTGCATTTAGAGGTGATGAGAAATGTATGTGCAGTCATATTAATATTCTGATCAATTGAGTTTTCCATTTCATAGAGGTGAAATGCTTTCCAAATTGTGTCAATGAAACTGAATGAAAAGCTCTCAGAAATTGGGGTCAAAACACACGTGTTTCTGTCAAATATATGTTTACTTCTTTCCATGTGACTTGTATAAGTATCTTATCGTCTCTGATCCTCAGATTATTTATCCATAAAGTGAGGATAATTACTTCCTTCCATAAAATTCAAGTAAGATAATTAAATGTAAATGCTTCATAGAATGCTAATTATTATAATAAACTTAGAGCAGTGAAATATCCCTATAGACACTAAGAAACTGTCAGTAATTTAAAGTAATCATTTCAGACTTAATTCATTTTCTACCCTCAATATCTGTTCCTCGTGCTATACATTTCATATAGCAGTGACAGCAAAGACCACCCAAGTACCATAGACAGGTATCTGAAAAACTTACCAAGATTTCTTTTGTTCACCCTTAAAATTTCTCACTAAATTCTCTAAATACAGTTTGCTTTATATATTATGTAACTCCAGAATATCACCATTCATTAAGGCTTTCCTAATTCTGGCCGAAATTATTAATTTTTTCACATTTGTTCTTTCTCTACTCTTTCCTCATCTCCACCCCACCACCATCACCATCCCTTTATCACCAACGTATCGTGGACTTGGCTACCAGGATGATCATCTAGAACAAAAATCTGTGTGAAATGTTATTCATTGCTTACAGTACAAAAGTCAAACTCCTTTGCAAGTCCTACAAAGAATTTCATAATCTGAAACCGCTTTTCTTCTGGTACTTATTTTCACATCCTTTGCTTCCATCTTTCTTGATTCTTAGAGGTTTGGGACTTTTTATTCTTGTTCCTGGTTCCATAATTTTTCTATGCTAAATGATTGTCAGGATGCTTGTTGCAATTTGATATACCTCTGTTCTGAAGGATTCTCAAAGCTGCAATAGAAAATAAAATCATCACTTAAAGACTATAATTTATACTACATATATGTTAAAAACAATCCTATCCTATATTTTTAAATTTAGATCCTACTTTAACTAGAGAAATAGAAATTAGTTCCACTATGTTCTAGATAATGTGTTTGGTTCTGGTGAAAAAGAGGAGAAAAATATAGTTTATGTACCTCAAAAAAAATCACATGCTTATATAAAATATAGTATTATTTATAACAAATTGTAATACAAGAAATGACGAAGAGAAAAAGGAACATTAGTACACTGTTGGTGGAAATGTAAATTAGTATAACAATTATGGAGAAGAGCTTAGAGGGTCCTCAGAAAACTAAAAATTGAGCTACCATATGATCCAGCATCACCACTGCTGAGTATGTATATCAAAAAGGACTAATTTAAAAAGAACATCAGCATCCGAAGGATAGTTGAGCTTTTAGAAAAGAAAATATGGTGTTTTCTAATAAATGTTACTTCTTTGACTCATGGATATTGCAACATGGTCAACTAAATAATCTGTAAATCAATATATAAAGGCTATTCATAAATACATATAAATTTATTAGAGCATAAATACTAAACAGAGTATACTAAATATATATTGCATAAATACTATAAAATTTACGTTGAAGTTTCATTGTATGATATGGTTTGGTGTGTACCCATCCAAATCTCATCTTGAATTGTAGTCCCTATATTCTATGCAGCTATATGGCTATAAAAAGGCATGAGAGATTGGGTGCAGTGGCTCATGCCTGTCATCTCAGTACTTTGGGAGGCCACGGCAGGTGGATCACGAGGTCAGGAGATCCAGATCATCCTGGCCAACATGGTGAAAACCCGTCTCTACTCAAAATACAAAAATATTACCCGGGCATGGTGGCACCCACCTGCAGACCCAGCTACTTGGGAGGCTGAGGCAGAATTGCTTGAACCCAGGAGACGGAGGCTGCAGTGAGCCAAGATTACACCACTGCACTCCAGCCTGGGCGACAGAGAGACACTCCATCTCAAAAAAAAAAAAGCATGAGAGTTACCTCTATATTCTACTATAGAATAAGATTTAGGACATTGTTAATTAGTAGTAGCAAGATAAATATATGAATATAGTATACTTACATGTATGTTTATATTTAAAAAACAAAGCAATAAAACACAAAGTATTTTTAAATGACTTCCAATAGAAAAAAGTAGATAAAAGGATAACAGAATAAACATAAAAGATTAACTTATTTGAATATACAGTAAGTCCTCATTTAATGTCATCAAAGTTTCTTGGAAACTGTGACATTAAATGAAACAATATCTAACAAAACCAGTTTTGTCATAAGCTAATTCATATGAAGAAGAGTTAAGTTCTTATGGCGTAGTTCTGATCACAAAAACATCACCAAACTTCTAAATAAGGACCCACTTGTAAATAAATATAAGCTGTACATACGCTTAAGAAAGACTTGGCCAGGTGCTGTGGCTCACGCCTGTAATCCCAGCACTTTGGGAGGCCAAGGCAGGTGAATCACGAGGTCAGGAGTCTGAGACCAACCTGGCCAACATGGTGAAACCCTGCCTCTACTAAAAATACAAAAAACTAGCTGGGTATAGTGGCGGCCACCTGTAATCCCAGCTACTCGAGAGGCTGAGGCAGGAGAATCACTGAACCTGGGAGGTGGAGGTTGCAGTGAGTCGAGATTGTGCCACTGCACTCCAGCCCAGGGAGACAGAGTAAGACTCCATCTCAAAAAAAAAAAAAAAAAAAAAAAAAAAAAACTAATAAAAATAAGTAAGATCATTATCCAAATACTTGGTGAATCAGCGAGTGACAGCAGTCACAGTGGTAGTGGATTAAATCAAGAAATAAATGTTTGCAGAGTGAAAATTGTAAAAGTCACCTCTGATCACTCATAATTCCAAAACAAGTGTTAACAAACACAGTAGGCCACTGAGCACGTTCATACTGTGTCATGTACCGTTGTGCATTTGTACGTTTATCCTATACTTTACAAATTTTTATTTAACACTAATTTGTTTTCATTCATTTATTCATTTTCCAGCCTGCTTATTCCAGTTCAGGATCACAGGTGGCCAGAGTCTATCTCAGCAGCTCAGAGACCAAGGTGGGAACCAATCCCGGACAGTACATATTTTATCTCAGGGCACACTGGCATATACACCTACATTCACTCATATTGGGACAATTTAGACAGGCCACAGAAATGAACACACATATCAAACATGCATGTCTTTAGGATGTGGGAAGAAACCATGGTACCTAGAGAAAACCCACAGAGATGAGAAGAAGTTGCTAACTCCACATAGACGGTAGCCCTACTAGGAATCACATTTTTTATACAACAACATTATAGCTAAATGAAGTTGAATGAAACAGTATTATTTGAACGCCTGCTGTACCATGCTTTAACTTTGGAGCCATTTAAGTACATTAGATATGTGTATATTAGATAATGTGATAACAAAAATAAATATTAATATGTGGTACCTAAATACTTTAAAATATCAATAGACATTACATGAGTTGAAACAAATTAGCATAAAAATGTATTCCAGTTAATAGCATTATTGCACAAAAAAGATTTATACCAAGTGACAAAATAAAATCATTTGAATGTATATCCCTAGTGAAATATATGAGATGAAGCCTGAAAAAAAAAAACCTGAAACTATTTTGAAAAATCA
The DNA here is from genome assembly GCF_048565385.1 of Saimiri boliviensis. NCBI lineage: Eukaryota > Metazoa > Chordata > Mammalia > Primates > Cebidae > Saimiri > Saimiri boliviensis. Next base: position 79,600,940 of record NC_133456.1, read on the forward strand.
TATTACTGGTGATAATATGGGTATTGCTATTCTGAGGTTGTTGAGTTTGTACTGTGAAATAAAGCAAATATGTATTTATTTGATAATCCAATTCTGTCATTCTCGATGCAAATAAGAACTAGGATTCACGTCATGGAAAAAATGAAATAAAGTTATTAGTTGAACATCTTAAATAAAATCACAACAACTGATAAGGCGTGATTTCAAAACGTCCACAAAACACTCATATTAATATAAATTTATATTTCTGAATTAATATCAGCATGTACTTATGATTCAGTCTGTGCACTAAAATTCCTAAAAACAATCACTAATCCAAAAGAAATTAGCAACTCTAATGCCCAGATGGTCATCTTTCAATACCACTTTTCAGTTAAAGGATCTAGAAAGCCTCCTCAGACAAAGACTTGGAGCAGAAAATGCACAAAGTGAGCTCGAATATCTTGTCATACCTGATAGCAAGGAAGCTTGCTATTTTTAATTTCAGGTCAAAAGAACTCAAGAGCCAATCTGAGGACATTTGGAATAACTAAAGTATGATGATCTGAGCATCAGTAAAATCATTAACTACACTGCATTAAGTCTGTTTAAATCTATGACTTAAAAATCTTTAGAAAATGATAGTTATCAGTTCATTGTTCTTGAAAATGTATAAATGAAGAGAACATTAGACCTATCTTTCTTATGTGACCTTCACCACTAATAGTAGAGGAGGCAGAATTTTCTCTTTATAGAATGTTTGCATCTAAAACAATCAAGAAATTGTAGAGTTAGTAAATGAGGTAGAAATTTCTCTTCATAAAATTATTTCGGCTAAAAAATGAAAAAAAAATGATAAAATTAGAAAATTTCTATTTTGCATACCTCACTGGAAGAGGTCTTGCAAGGAGTAGCCAGGAGAAAGATTATCCTGACCTCTCTCCTGCTCTTCCTCTATTCTCTCTTCTCCAAATCATCTACTGCTTAATTCATACCAAAGCCAGAGAGCACAGGAACATTTATGTGTTCCAAAAAGATCAGTCTCCTAGGGCTGAAAGTCGGGTAAGAAAAGGCAGCATAAATCCGAGAGCAGAGGGAAGACAGCCAGCAAAATTATATACATCCTCTCAGTTTAGATCAAGAGACACTTTGCTTCAGAATATTGTTATTATAACACCTAATTGAAAGAGAAAAACTCCATAGGACATAATCAGAAAAAACAGCTTTTCCTCCTATCCCCAGGCATTCCAACCCACTCAGTAGGAGTTGTTGTTCCCCATCCCTTGAATAAACCCAAAGGCAGGTGATAATGGCTCTACTGGTCGAATGGAAATAATAAGCATCCCTCTGGTAACTTTTATTAGAAAAATAACTATATAACAGTAATTCAAATAATCGTTCTTATATGTGACCCTAAACCATGAATATTAATAAAGCTTCTCTTTTTTTTTTTTTTTTTTTTTTTTTTTTGAGACGGAGTCTGGCTCTGCTGCCCAGGATGGAGTGCAGTGGCACAATCTCAGCTCACTGCAACCTCTGCCTCCCAGGTTTAAGTGATTCTCCCGCCTCAGCCTCCTGAGTAGCCATGATTACAGGTTCATGCCACCATGCCCAGCAAATTTTTGTATTTTTAGTAGGAATGGGGTTTCACCATGTCGATTGGGCTGGTCTCAAACTTTTGACTTCGTGATCCGCTTGCCTTGGCCTCCCAAAGTGCTAAGATTACAGGCGTGAGCCACTGTGCCCGGCAAAGCTTCTCTTTTCTTTAGCTTGGACCCGATTCCAGCTGGAACGCTACCGTGGAAAGCAGCCTGTGGCTAGTTCATATTCACATTTTCCCCCACCACAGTAGGCTGCCTTGTGTTTCCTTCAGAACTGGGGATGGAGTTGCATGCAGAGAAGTAAAACAAAGTCTTACTTGACTGATAATATCATGATCTGTCTTAGTGCCCTCTGGCTTTGGTGAATGCTCAAAGCTGACTCATCATGGAATGTTTTTGGGAGTCACACAACTCTCAGACGTCCTTACCTCTTCTGGCAGGTTGGTTAAGTCCTTCATCCTCATCCTGCTCTCTAGTCTGCATTGGATACCACCGTCAGCATCCTGCTGAGTTTGCTTCACCCATTAGCCCTGGCGGAAAGCCCTGGGGGCAATGTCCCGTTTGTAACTGACCCAAGCTGACTCTATTCACATGCTCTACATCTGCCCTCAGAAAACCCACATCCTTGAGTCTGATAACTGAAAATGAAGCTGTTCTTGGTGCAGTCATCTCTTCACTCTGATATCAAGCCAATTCTCACAGCTTCTTGCCCTTTAGATCTCATAGACACTATTTTATTAGGTTCACCATGGGTGAATTTGAAACTCTGTGTTTTCCTCAAAGCCCTTTCCCTATATGAAGAAAGAGGGGAAATGCTATTGTTTTTAATAACTTGCTCCCAAGAAATTCTCCCTTCCTGAACTATTAAGTATGAATCCTTTTATTGGATTGAAGTTGGAAAAAATCAGCTTGTAGCCACTTCCTTTGGAAATACTACATAAGTCTAGCACCTCACTTTGGAATGCAAAAGGAAATACTACCCACATAGTTACTCTTTTTAAGCCACGGCCAAAAACTGAGATATAAAGAATCCCATTTTAACATTCTGGTACATTTTTTAAAAAAAATCTCTATCTCTATCACACGCTAAGAAGGAGGTATTATTGTTACCAGAAAGGGGTCCCGAACCAGACGCCAAGAGAGAGTTCTTGGATCTCACACAAGAATGAATTTGGGGGGAGTCCACAGGGTAGTGAAAGCAAGTTTATTAGAGAAGAAAAGGAACAAAAAAATGGCTACTCCATAGACAGAGTAAGGCTCAAAAGCAAGAGGAGGAATGCGTCCTCTTTAGGTATAATGCTTGTTTATATATAAGATAATAAAGCAAAAAATATATATATATCCTTGGGGAGATGTGCAATACTACAAGGGCTTGTGACAAAGGATTGTTAATCTTTGTGTAACTATTGTCTTACTCAATAGTTTATATTATTATCTTCAAAGTGAAACTTATTTTTAAACTAAGAATGTTTTTGTTTTTAAGATGTAGTGATGTTGTAACCGGGTCGCAGGACGGAGCTCAGCACCCCCACCCAGCTGATGTGCCTGAGGGTCCTGGGCTCCCTGGCCCCAGGAACGGGAAAGAGGCCCTGGCAGAGAGGTGAGCTTACGGACAAGTAAATATGGGACCCAAAGCGTCTTGCAGACAGAATTTATTAGGCAGAGAAAGAGAGAGAAGCAGAGAGAGCTCCCAGAGGATGCCCTGTTGTGGGAGGGCATCCCAGAGTGGGAAAGCCGCAAAGGCAGAGAGGCAGAGACGGCTTTGAAGTTATTCCCGCCCCATTCATGTTTTTGTCCAATGAGAGGAGTTCTTTCAGACTTCCTCTGGAGTGATTGATCTTCGATTCTGATTCCACATTGGTTGCTTGGGCCCACAACAGAACCCCTCCTTCCAGGGCTTTTGGCGGGCTTTCTGAGCAAAGGAAGCTTACCTGGAATTTTACCTAGCCCACCAGACCGTTAGGTTCCTGGATGGGGAGGTGGCGCTGGGAAGTTCTTGCCTTAGAAACCACGTCCCTTGTGGACCCGGTAAGAGAAGTTAACACAGTCCTTCAACATCAGGAAATTTCCTGGGCTTGCTAAGTGCTGGGTCTGTGCCATAAACATTATTAACTTGTTTTCTTAACTGTCAACATCCTCTGACTAAAATGCCTAACCTTCTGGAAATGCAGTCCAGCAAGTCTTAGCCTCGTTTTACCCAGCCCCTATTCAAGGTGGAGTCACTGGTTCAAATGCATCTGACATTATGATCCACATTTTATTATGTTTTCAGAGAGATAAAATGATTTCCCTGAGATTATGTAGTTATAAATTCTGTGCCGGATTGTTTAACTCCAAGGCTATGACTTTATACTTAATTTCTTTGTAAAAATTAGCTTTCTACAAAGCTACTAGAGCGGGCAGGAGGGGAAAAATGGCAGGGAGGGCAGGCAGTGAGGCTCTGGTTAGCCTAAGTAAATCTACCTTTTACATGTGAAATGAGGAAGTAGAGGGAAAAGTCAATTTGTCTTAAGCTACATTCGACAAATAAATTAAAGCTCTGTGTGAATAAGATATTTGTCAAAGGCCAGGAACAGTGAGATTCACGTAGAATATATATGCATTAAATGAATACTTTTAGAATTCTTGCAACCGGCCGGGTGCAATGGCTCACACCTGTAATCCCAGCACTTTGGGAGGCCCAGGCGGGCAGATCACAAGGTCAGGAGATTGAAACCATCCTGGCCAACATGGTGAAACCCCGTCTGTACTAAAATACAAAAAATTAGCCAGGCTTGGTGTTGCATGCCTGTAGTCCCAGCTACTAGGGAGGCTGAGGCAAGAGAATCCCTTGAACCCAGAAGGTGGAGGTTACGATGAACTGAGATTGCAACACTGCACTCCAGCCTGGCAACAGAGTGAGACTTGGTCTCAATTTAAAAAAAAAAAAAAAAAAAAAAAAAAAAAAAGAATTATTGTATCCATCATATGTGGATTTTTATCCTAAGGAGTCTGCAGCAACCTCACTTCTTGCCTCCTCAGAAGAAAGACTTCCATCGAGGGTCATAAAGCAGAAGAGACCTCGTCAGGTTTTAGAGCAGGAGTGGAAGTTTATTTAAAAACTTTAGAGCAGCTGAGCACAGTGGCTCAAGCCTGTAATCCCAACACTTTGGAAGGCCGAGGCGGGTGGATCACAAGGTCAGTAGATCAGCCTGACCAACACAGTGAAAACCTGTCTCTACTAGAAATACAAAAATTAGCCCAGCGTTTTGGCACGTGTCTGTAGTCCCAGCTACTGGAGGCTGAGGCAGGAGAATCGATTGAACCTGGGAGGCAGAGGTTGCAGTGAGCCAAGATCGCACCACTGCACTCCAGCCTGGGCTATAGAGTGAGACTCCATCTCAAAAAAACAAACAAACAAAAAGCTTTAGAGCAGGAATGAAAAGTCAAGTACACTTGGAAGAAAGCCAAGTGGGCATACTGGAGGTCATGTGCCTTGTTTGTTCTTGGACTTAGGGTTTTATATGCTGGCCCACTTCTGGCATCTTACATCCCTTTTTCAATGGAATGCCCCTAGAAGGTCATGTACCAGTTAAACGCCACCATTTTACCTCTTAATGTGTATACTTAAGCCCACTCCCCTAACTCCTGAGATCTTATCAGGAAGTTGCTGATCATCAGTTTCAGATATTTCCTATCTATAAACTGCCTTTTCCTGGTGCTAGCTGTGACCAATTATTATTTTAGAGAGGCAGTGTGACAAATGCCTGACCATAGCTTGATGGTCACCTGACTTTCCTGGTGGGGTGTGGGGGCCCTCTTTTGCCCTGGTCTTATTCATACCCCCAGTACAGCTATGCACTGTAACAACAGGTTCAGGCTAAAGTTGAGAATAGCAGTGCCCAATTCAATTTGTCAGATATGATTGCTCTTCTTGACAAAAATCCCGAAGATTAAGATTAAAAATTCTAACATTTTATTTTCTTTCTAATTTGTTGTGAAGAAATGCCATAGAACTAGGCCAATCGAGGCATCTCAAGGTTTATGCTTTTCTTTTTAGCTCTCATTTGGTCATCTCCAGAGGAAGTAGTTGAAAATGGGCTTCATTTCAGGTGTGAGAAACACAGAAAAGGGATTCAGTGTTAACCAAAATGTGACTGAGGCATTTCTCAATCAATAGAGGTAGATTTGGCCAAAGCTGAAGATACTGACCCGGAAAAAAATCCAAGTCCCAGGAGTACCTGTGACCTGTGCTTTTTCCAAACTGGAAAGAGCATGCGGGGGTTGGGGGAAGTCAGGGAGGGCAGGCAGTAAGGCAGATGCCTCCACTCTGTGAGGCTCTGATTAGCCTCAGTAAATCTACATTTTACATATGAAAAGAGGAAGTAGAAGGAAAAGTCAGTTGTGCATTCTCTCAGGCTCCGTAAATCTACATTTTACATAAGTAAAGTAAACATGTGAAGAGAGGGAGTAGAGGAAATGAGGCTGCGATAAGGGGTTGTGGAATTAGAGCTGTCAGTTTAGAAACCAAAGGAAGGCAGTAGTATTGACCCAGTTCCCGGACTTAACTTTTCCCTTGTGGCCTAAGTGAGTTTGAGGAGATTCTGTGTTCTTTCACAAGACTGTGCCGCCGTTTTACGCACCGCCTTCTTAGACAATGGAAATGCCTTTGACCAGAATGATCTTGGGCCATTCTTGCCAGTGACTGTGGTCAGCCATGCCTCTTCTCAGCTCAGCTTAATACCACAGACAGTCCTTTTACCTTTTCTCCCAACCCAGTTTACGTATGAAGCTTTAAAACTTTCTCCGAAAAGGGATAATACTCAATTCCATAGATAGGCTTTGCAATGTACATTACACACCCTAACCCCTAAAAGAACACTCTACAGGATATTTTTGTTTAAGTCTTTTGCTGAATAGAAGTTTATAAGTTTCATAGCTCCTCAAGGTTCATGAGCCAAGCAAACAGAGACCCTCTCTGCCTTATATGATAACTCTGTGTTACTGGTGGAGGTGTCCAGGTTCTTGGCATCTTCAACAAAGAATTAAACAAAACCCACAAACAAAGCAAGGAAAGAATGAAGCAACAAAAACAGAAATGTATTGAAAATGAAAGTACACTCCACAGTGTGGAAGCAAGTCTAAGCACAGGCGCTCAAGGGTCCCATTATAGAATTTGGGAGGGGGGGTTAAATGCCCTCTAAAGGATTCCTTCAGTTACTTGCTGTATGCCCTATGTAAATGAAGGGATGAAGTAAAGATACAAAGTCATTTACTGGGCACACCCTACGGAGAGGATATTTTCTGTCACAGCAGAAGTGTGAATTGGCCTTAGGTTCCTTGCCTGCAGACTCTTATTGTCCTGCCTCATCTACAGCCGTTTCCAAATTAAGCATGCCAATACAGTCATTTAAAATTATGTGATTCCAGTACTCATGGCTTCAGTCTGAATGCCTGTCCATGTGGCCGATTCCTTGAAAGAATACATCAGAAGCTGACATTATGCCTAGTCAGCACCATCATCATAATAGTGAATTATTACTTTTGAGACAGAATTCCAGAAGTCAAAAGTAAACTTTCTGCTAAGTGAATTAACAGTTTCTTTTGTTATTGGAAAGTACCCTATTTACTAGGTGGGAACCAATTGTTCCTATCCTCAACATGATGAGACTCTTGTTAGGAAATCAACTGGCTTTCACCTGTCATTTATTCAGTCCTCCCCAGGGGGAGGAATGGCCACTTCTCCGATTGGTCAGTTTGGGAGGAGTAGTTGAGCATGTTGAGCTTATGTGCTTCCTTCCTCTTTTTATTGGAAAGCAATGACTAGTAATAGAGGTCTGTCTAATACAGAGAGAAAACAACAGGGAGCCCTATGAAGTGCAGATATAAAGCCGCATTTTATATTCAGCTTGATCAGTAATAAAAATGACATTTTGTTTACTATGCATTGATCAGTCATAGTTTATTTCTCTACTGTTTCTGAATGTGAACTTGAGAAAAAGAGGCATTATGTTTTGGTTCCTTAAAACCATATCACCATTCAGATTTAATGTGTTCCTTCATCCTGTCATTTCAGAATTTGAATTTAAAAGGCAAATCACTTTAACTATTAACATGGCCCTGTGCACTTCCTTCTCATCCTTCACAGCTTCTTGCCAAGTCCTTCATCTTGGTCTGTTCTCATGTGTCAGTCCTTCCAAGGTTGTTCATAGTGATGTCTATCCTAGTGTAAACATTTCTTAGTTTTGCATTTTAATTTTAAATTGCAGTAGCCAAGATTGCAAGATTTATGGATGATCGTTTGTATTATTTTTTTCTACATGCTCCTTAAGTTTTTCCTAAGTTTTTAAAGTTTTCCCTAGAACCCTCAAATTTGGTGTGGTTTCTTCTCTCATGGAATCTCAGAGCACTGTGAATCTCATGGTATTAGACATCGATTGCTATGCAACAAATTACCTAAAATTGACAGCAGTAAACATTTTTTGTTTTCGCAGTTTCTGTGCATTGGAAATCCAGGAAAAGCTTGACTGGTTTTTTTTCTGGCTCAGGGTCTCTCCCAAGGTTACAGTGAAATGTTGGCCAGGGTTTCAGTCATCTGAAAGTTATACTGAGGCTGGAGTATTCACTTCCAAAATGGCCCACTCACTTGGCTAAAGGCAAGAAGTCTCAGTTCCTCACGGGCTGTTGGCAAGAGGCCTTAGCTCTTTGCCATGTAAACCTCTCTGCCGGGCTGTTAGCATGCAGCCGGCTTCCCCCAGATTTGAGTGATCCAACAAAGTGAGGCAGAAGCTGCAATAACCTTCGTTGCTTCCAATAGTGGTCATTTCCACAATAGCCTATTGATTGGAGAAGTCAGCCCTATTCAATGTGGAAGGAGATTACACAATGATAGAATTATTGGGGGCTATCTTGGAGCCTGGCTAGTACACTTATGTAAGCTTTATACTATCATAAATAATTTCCCTGTTTTACTAAATTACTTAACTATTTGAAAGAACATTCTTTTTTAGCTATGACTGTTTTCTCCCATTTTGGATCCTGCTCAGTGTTGGTGGAATTCTGTGTCTTCCTTAAAGGAGGCCTAGCATTTTAGTGCCTCTTTAAGATGTAGCAGTAAAATCAGACTATTAATTTTAAGGAACATTTTCCATACTCTGATTCTAAGTTTCTTTCTTTAGAACTCAAGACCATAATCAGGATCAGTAAAAATTGTCATATCCAACAAATGGAAGGATTGGAAGTTTTAATGACACCTGAAACACCTGTTAAGCAATTTTTAAATAAAGTGCTAGCCTGTAAAATAAGCCTTACGAATTTTAAAGGTAGAGTTATCATACAAAACATGTTCTCAACCTACAGTGTGATTAGATAAATAACAAGGAATAACCAAAAAGAAGGTACAATTCTCGGCCAGGTGTGGTGGCTCACGCCTGTAATCCCAGCACTTTGGGAGGCCGAGGTGGGTGGATCACCTGAGGTCAGGAGTTCAAGACCAGCCTGGCCATCGTGGTGAAACCCCATCTTTATTTAAAAAAAAAGAAGAAGAAGAAGATACAATTCTCAACTCATTTAGTGAGAATAACATTATTTAAACATCAAAATCACATATGGAGAAAACAAGAAAAGAAAACTTCAGGACTACAGATAAAAAATTCCTACCAAAAAAAAAAAAATGAGCAAAACAAATCCAGCAACGTATTTTAAAAATACCATTATCATGTTGTTTAACACAAATATATAATATAAGCTTAATTTACTTTGAAAATCAATTAAATGAGTTAACAAATTGAGGATAAATCATATCATCTCTATAGATGCAACAAAAGCATTCAATAAAGCTAAACCCCCATCTTTGAAATCACTAGTAAATTGTTAATAGAAGAAAACGTTTGTTAACCAAGTAAGGAACACTGTTAAAAATGCCTGCAGCCAGGCAAAGTGGCTTACACCTGTAATCCCAGCACTTTGGGAGGCCAAGGTGGGCAAATCACTTGAGGTCTGGAGTTTGAGACCAGCCTGACCAACGTGGTGAAACTCCGTCTCTACTAAAAATACAAAATTAGCCAGGCGTGGTGGTGCAAGTCTGTAATCCCATCTATTCAGGAGGCTGAGGCAGGAGAATTGCTGAACCCAGGAGGTGGAGGTTGCAGTAAGCCAAGATCGCGCCATTGCACTCCAGCCTGGGCAACAAGTGTGAAACTCCATCTCAAAAAAAAAAAAAAAAAAACTGCTTGCAACACATATTCTTAAATGATGCCGCTTACAACAACGAAAAGGTCTTTATGGAGAAAAATTTTACAATTTATTTAAAGAGGTTAAAAATAACCTAAATAAATGATCTTGGTTAGTAAGACTCAATATTATAAAGATTTCAATTCTCTCCTAATTGAATTCTGCCGAGATTCAACACTATTCTAGTGAGAATTGCAATAGGACTTTCTACAGAATTTGATAAGCTGAATCTAAAATTTCTAAATGATTAGGCATAAATGTAGATTTTTAAAAAGAAACATGATTTTTTACTCACCCCATAAATAAAAATTAAATTTTTTTCTTGTTTATTTTGTTTTGAGATGAGGTCTCACTGTATTTCACAGTCTGGTCTGAACTCCTGGATTCAAAGGATATTCCCTCCTCAATCTCCCAAGTAGCTAGAGTACAGATGCGAGCCACTGTGCCTTGCAAAAATTAATTCCAACGTATTAAAAACTGAAATGTGAAAGGCAAAACTATAAAAATATTTTATGACATAGGAAAATATCATCATAATATTAGGGTAGAGATGATTTATTCATGAGATGCAAAAATATCGATGTTTTAAAACATCAAAGATTTTTATAAAAACACAATAAAGAAGTTGAATCACAGATGGGAGAAGATATTTGAAATTTATAACTTTTTTTTCTTTTTTTTGAGATTGACTCTTTGTGTGTTGTCAGGCTGGAGTACAGTGGTGCAATCTCGGCTCACTGCAACCTCTGCCTCCTGGGTTCAGGGGATTCTCCTGTCTCAGCCTCCTGAATTGTTGGGGTTTAAGGTGCACACCACCATGCCCATCTAATTTTTGAATTTTAGTAGAGATGGAGTTTCACCATGTCGGCCAGGATGGTCTTGATCTCCTGACCTCAAGATCTACCCACCTTGGCCTCCCAAAGTGCTGGGATTACAGGCATGAGCCACCGAATCCGGCCAAATACATTTTTTCTAACTGCTTTTTTTTTTTTAATGTAAAAGCCTTTAGAAATGGAATTATCCAAGATTATAAATGTTCAAGAAAATCCTGTTTCACATAGGAAGTTTAGATTTTAGTGTTAAATTAAAATTGCATTTAAAATAAACAATCTAATCATTGTCATTATATTAGTTTGATAGATAAACAATCTAATCATTGTCATTATGTTAGTTTGATAGATATTCTATATCCTTAAACTACTTATGGAATGGAAATGGTGGCTTATTTTCCATGTAAATACAATATAATATAAACCATGTCATACCATTATTGTGTCACAAGAGGGACTAGAAAGTCAAAAAATACAGCTTTGCCTTTTAATTTTAAGATTCTATTTTCTATCCAACATTCATTTGTATACAATATATTCATGTCAGTGCAGGTGTTTTAGAATGTAGTACCATTATATATATGTATATATATTTCATATTCAAAAACATGTTAAAACAATTGCTAGCTTGCTGTTTCACTTCTGAATAGATATAGATTGTATAGAAAGTATTTAACTGAGCTACTATGGTTTCTGATTATGTGCTTTATGAAAATTCTTTTGATTTTGTATTTGTAGTAAAAATTTAAAATATTGAATTGATTTATATAAATATATATTTGTTTTATTTTTCTTCTTTGATTTCCAGATATCTGTAAGCATTTGCAACCAATCTTCAATTTCATAAGATGAATCAAAGTAATTATGAATTTATTGCTAGAGTAAAATCATGAGTTACTATTTTATCCACTTGACCAATACTTTTCACTTAAACTCTGCTATGAGGAACCTGGTGTGTTTCTGGAAAGTCTGTCTGGGGCCGCAGTCTATGGAGTTGGAGGGATACATTTTTACTGGGATAATTCTGAACTTTTCAGATATTGCTCTCTTTTATAAAGCTTTTGTTTATAAAAAAAATAGCTACAAATTGTTTGAAAAACCCCTGGCCTGGCCGGGCGTGGTGGCTCACGCCTGTAATCCCAGCACTTTGGGAGGCCGAGGCTGGCGGATCATGAGGTCAAGAGATCGAGACCATCTTGGCCAACATGGTGAAACCCCGTCTCTACTAAAAATACAAAAATTAACTGGGTGTGGTGGTGCATGCCTGTAGTCCCAGCTACTCGGGAGGCCGAGGCAGGAGAATTGCTTGAACCCGGGAGGTGGAGGTTGCAGTGAGCAGAGATCGCGCCACTGCACTCTGTCTCAAAAAAAAAAAAAAAAAAAAAAAAAAAGAAAAGAAAAGAAAAGAAAGAAAGGAAAAAAAAAAAAAAACCACTGGACTAGACTGGTAGGAAAAACTAGTACCAGTTGAAATACATGAAGTGTTTTTCCATGTATTACCTCATTAGTTCTTTTCAATGTAAAATGTGAATACTGAGCAGTAACCTAGGTCTTATTCACCACTGTATCCCCAGTGCAGAGAACAACACATAACACTTGGTTAAGTCCGGATAACACATGGCTATGGATGAAACGATCAAGTATTACTTAACAAATAAGTATGTTAAGTGAATAAACGGCTCCAGAAGATGGGCATAGCAAGTATTATCTCAATTTTATCAAAAGGAAAGAGTAGCTTAGAATAAAAGACTTGCAGATGGTCATGCTATCAATAAGTAAAAGAATCAAGTAGAACCCAAATCCTCCGTTTCCTGGTTTCTAATACATTTTGGATCAAGTCTGGGGGAAAGAAGGCGAGGAGAGAATGGGAAAAAGGGAAGGAAAGGACAGAAAAGCAGAATTTATTTTGCTCGCCACGATACTGCAGCTGCTGCTTATTTGCTCGAGCAGGGAAAGATCAACTGTAGTAAAAGCAAAAAAGAAGAACGCATTTTCATTTATTTACTTCCATTTTTGAGAAAACAAATTTTGGTAAGAAAGGCCCAGTGAATGTTCTGTTTTAATCGTACTTATCTTTTAAAAAGGGGAAGGATTTTGTTTTCCTGACATCTATTTCTGAAGGGGCTTTGAAGACTCAGTGCAGGTATCATGTGACTGCTTTCCCCAGCTGCTATTTCCTTCCCTTTTTCACAAGTCCTGCAAACACCTGGAAGGGTTGGTTTTTCACTTCCCTTCATTCACATTGTTGGCAGAATTCAGTTCCTTACAACGGCAGGACCAAGATCCCCATTTGCTTTCAAGAACTAGTAGGCCGGTGGTGGTGGCTCATGCTGGTAATCCCGGCACTTTGGGAGGCTGAGGCGGGTGGATTGCTTGAGGTCAGGAGTTTGAGACCAGCCTGCCCAACATAGTGAAACCCCGTCTCTACTAAAAATACAAAAATTGTTAGTGATGGTGGGCACCTGTAATCCCAGCCACTCAGTGATCCCAGCTGCTCAGGAGGCTGAAGCAGCAGAATCGCTTGAGCCCAGGAGGCAGAGGTTGCAGTTGCAGTAAGCCTGGGCAACAGAACAAGACCCTGTCTAAAAAAAATAAAAAATAGCCACCTAGAGCCACAGCTTTCCTTGATTCATCATCCAAGCCTTGATTCATGGCTCCATTCAAAGCCAGCCATAATGGTTAAGTTCTCAGATTACTGTTCTCAGACTCACTCTTCATCAGTCATTGGCTACTTCTATAGACTCTGGTGACTAGATTGGCCCACCAAAGTGCTGAGATTACAAGCATGAGCCACGATGCCTGGCCCAGAAAAATAAAATTTGATGGGGGAAAGGATTTTCCCAAACTAAAGCACTAAATTGGCAGATTAGCATGCTGATAAGAACTGGCTTTTGGTTTTGTCTTTTTGAATTTGGATAAGTTAACTTCTCTAAGCCTCAGTTTCCTCATATGTAAAATGGAGATAATAATTTCCAATAGTATCTGCTTCCACAGATGTGGAAAATATGAGCTAGTGTCTGGCACGTAGTGGGTACTGGCGAGTGGGAACTATCACGTTTTTTACAACTCCCAAGGAAATCCTCCATATCTGCATAAAATAAAAGAACAAAAATAATAATCATTAACTTGCACTTTAGCTTAAAAATATCCTCCTTGGTTTGTTTCAGAAAAGCAGTCGATCATCCAAAAAGGCGATTAGGTATCCCCATGGATCGGATTGGTAGAAACCGGCTTTCAAACTCCAGAGGCTAATTGATTCCAAATGTGAGTACAATTTGAGTAAGTAACAATGTGTGCAGGCATTTGATTAACATTTCACAATGGACTAATCAATCCATTCTTACTTATAAATCCCCCTTTTGATTTCTTAGCTTATCCATTTACTTTTTCAATCATTTATGTGTTGAATTAGTATAGTTTATTAATGTTAAATTACTTAAGTGATATTTTAAAAGCAAAAGAATTTCCTAGTTCTGCTTCACTCTCCGAAATTAATGATTTAGTTGTTTCCAGACTTCTGTAATTAACGAATGAATACTAATATGCAGATAAGGGTTAAAATTCTAGTCAACATATTAAATCACCTTCATAAATATATAACAATCTTTGTATTATGAAGAAGACACATTCAACTGATGCACATTATTTTGCTTTCAATAAGTACGTTACTAGAATTATAACAAGGAATATAGGAGAGAAAATGTCACAGCAGAAAGAATCAAAACACCTTATCAAAGTCCTGATTCTTCCATTCATTCATTATCTTGTTTCTGTTAAGATACTTTATTTTTCTACAGCTTGTACATTTAAATAATAAGGTAGTGGTAGCATGAAGATTAAATTAGTTGTTTGTAGTAGGCCTACAATATACTGGATACACAATACATGCAAGTGATAGTTTATATTACAGTTCTGAAAATTTACTCTGTTCCAGGCCTTATACTTAGCACTTTATGTGCATTGCTTCACTTAATGATTTTATTTCATAAAGCAATACTATCACTCTCTCCAATATCTTGTGAAGCAGTGATATATAAGGGTTAAAGGTGTGCCTGCTAGAGGGATCAGGCTTTGTGGATTCAAATCTCAGGTCATCTATTAATATTCTTAGCTAGGGGAGTTTATTTAAATTCTGAAAGACTCCTTCATTAAATTATAATGATAATTTCTACCATATAGCATTGTCCTGAGTATTAAATAGATACATATTAAGTACTTAGAAGAGTACCTGAAATATTAACTTCTTAATAATTATTAGTTAACATTATTATTATTATACAAATAAATGGAAGGATTAGAAATATTGATTTAAACTGCCACCTAGAGCGTAAATGGTACACAGAGAATTAAAATTCAGAAAGATTACATCTTGAGTAGAGATGTTAAACACAGCATTTAATCATACAAATCCTTTAAACACTAAATAAGTGTTTTTTTGAATGTGAAATCTTAGCAGTATGTTTTCTTCCAATAGGGCTTATAGAAGGTACATACCCACTACCAAAGAAATAAGACAAATTAGAACTGCTTTAATAATTTGAGGCTAGAGAAGAGGGAATTCCGCCTTCTGCTTCTCTCAAGATGATCCTTAGACCAATAATTTAGAAGCCCCAAAACTATTGTGATAGTCCTGATCTTCTCTTAATTTAAATCACCCCATTTTTTCCTTTTCCTCATGCTTTAAAACCACAATAAGTAGTCAATATTTCATCTCAACTCCCTCATTCTCAAAAATCACTCATTCAAAATAAATTTCATTATTATGGAGTTGTTTAATGAACTTCTGAAGTTAATGAATGCCTATAGATATAAGAGAACTTATTGAACACTGCCAAGAACACTGCCTTTTAATCAGCATCATCTCCAAAACAGATTGGACGTTATTTCTTCCTATCTAGAAACATGCCAAGTATGGTCCCTCTTCAAGGTTGTTCAAAATTGCCACATTATATTTGAATAGAAACTAGCTAATTGCTATTTAAAAACCAAGTAATTCTTTGAATCAAGATTGCAGTTCTCCAGTTTCTTGATGTTTTCAGAACATTATGATGCTGAGATTAAATTAATTAAGTGTGATTGTGATTGGTTTCCACATATACCTTTACCACCCTTCATTATCCGCCTTTTCAACATTGTTGAGTTCAACCACAGTTATGATAAACAAATTATACAGAGATCTCATTTTTGTATGAATTTTTGTATGAAGACTGGGACCATAGAAATTTCAGCTAGCTGGTAAACTATAAAGAAAGTTTAATTAATACAGTGCTTCCTGAATCACTGTTGGCTGAAATCCAAGTATGCATGTTGTGTCCTTCCTTCTCTTAGCAAACTTTGTTAATTGATCAGTTTGCTTAACAAAGTTTGCTAAGAGAATAAAATTTAACAAAGTTTGCTAAGAGAAGGAAGGGCATACCATCTTGACAATCACTGTCCTTACATTAAAATCTCAAGGTGATAATATCACAAAAGAATAGATTTAGAAAAGAACTTATCATATATTTTCTCTTTTCTGTTCATCAATTATTGTAGGTTCACCTGCTCAACCATTATGTCTCTATGTATTTCTCTTCACTGTCACCAAGATTTCTCTCACTTTTTTACTTCCTGATATTAAGTCTCATGTTATGTAGTTTATGAATAGCAAAAGACATGGAATCATAATATAGTTCTAATATCCAATCAAATTTTCAAAGCTTTTTTGATATTTTTATCTACTGTCACAATATTCCTTTGAATTAAACAGGGGCTGTACTATGTGTATCATTTAATAGATAACAACTTAGACGTCATTAAATACTGTTCACACAGTCAAACAGCTAAGACATTAAAAAACCAAAAGTTTCCTTGAATCCAACCCCATTTTTAAAAACAATTCAAGAAAATGGAGTTGTGAGAGGAAATTAATGTGTTCCAAGTTTTATAGATTCTTGGGCAGAGTAAAATCTGGTGCCCAGGTCTTTGGACTTAAAGGCCAACATTCTCTTCATGACCCAAAAGGTCTTCTTGGTGCTGAGTTTTCATTGTTGAATGCTCAATTCACTGGTTATACATTTCTAAGAAAAACAGAAATAGTATCTCAGACTTTACAAAAATATTTGTCTCACTTCTGTGCAGGTTGATGGATTTACTTTTGGAGCAGATTTCTTTGTGGGTTTTCACTTTCTGGGTTTCACTTCAACACTTCACATTAAAAGTAAAACTGGTACCTAATTATGGAAGTTCTGCTTGATTTGAGGTCAAGTCTAGATACAGCTGCTCTATGATACCCAGTTTAGGGACCAAATGCCCCCTGAGGTTTTGCTAACAATCACTGACATAAGATAGATTGATAAATAAGAGAAAAGTCATACAAATTTATTTAACATTTATGCATGGGAGCCTTCAGAATAAAGACTCAACTCCCCATTGGGGTATAAATGCTTATATAACATTTAAGGTTACGGAAAGAATGCAGACTCAGAGCATGGCCACAACCAGGTTTTATTAATAGTTCTAAGACAGGTTATGGGAGAGAAAATGGAAGACGCTTGGCTAGCAAGGTGGACTTATTATGTAGATGAAACCTCATTGGTACAGCCCTAAGATAATTTAGATGCTGAATGTTTATTTTCAGTACTTTAAAGGTATCAAACGCTCAGCTAATCTTTCCTAGATCTGGACAAGGAAAGGGCTGGCTGCATGAATGCAAGTCCTTTACAGATCTACAGATG
Source organism: Saimiri boliviensis (assembly GCF_048565385.1). Lineage (NCBI taxonomy): Eukaryota > Metazoa > Chordata > Mammalia > Primates > Cebidae > Saimiri > Saimiri boliviensis. The sequence continues at coordinate 79,618,274 of NC_133456.1, forward strand.
CAAATTTCCCCCGCAAAAGACGGATTTTCAAGATCACTTCAGAATATGTTAAAGAAATATATTTTGGAGTAAAATATTTTCTGTTTACTTCAATCCCCACTTTAAAACTTTAAAAGCATTTTACATTTTAAAAGCCAAACTAATGGCTTTGGAGAGATTTGGATTAGAGGTTGTTAGAAATAGACAAAAGATAGATAAATTGGGATAAACAGAAAAAAGTAAATTTAAATATATTATCTCATGTCTTGTTTAGTCAGTCTGTTAGTCTTGAGAATAGATTGGTTCCGTTAAATAGCTGTGTCCCATTCCAGAAAGTGACATTGCAAGTGGCCTCCATACGTGATACAAACAGATCTTTAATAAGAAGTATTTCTAAGGAAACAGAAAAAAGAAACGATTAAACAAAGGTTAAAAACTGTCTAGAGCAGTTTATAGACTAGTTTTTCTAGAGTCTCTGAGGCATCTTCAGAATGCAATGGCAAGCTCACAGATTATTCTGAATTGTGTTACAAAATAGGGGTTCAGGTGAACTTTCTGAGAAGTCCACATCAGCAGGCACGCAGGTTGCTTACATATTAAGCGGCTATTATTTCTCTCAAAGTTTAAGTTGTCTAACTTCAATCTGCAGGGCTTTATAAAAAGCACAGTTTTAATTTCTAAAGATTTCAGGTCAGAAAAAAATGGAAGAAAAAAACCTTAGTTTGGAGACTTGTAGCCAAGAAAGAATTCAAGATTCAGTCCAAACTATAAGCAAATAAGAAAAACTCAAAAGCAATGAATAAGGCTAGAATCTAATAACAGGTGTCTGCATAGTTTTCTTTTGACACCTAATTTTCATCTCTCCAATTCCCCGTTTCTACCAAAGACAAATCATAGTAGAACCAATTTATTTGTGAAATAAGTTTTAGTTATATTATACTTGGTTTGATTATTTGCATGAAGTATGTGATTGGCCATATAGGGTCTTTTTTAAGTGGCTATACTGAGATTTTCCTTATAAGGAATCTCAGGTTAGACTTTCAAAAGTTTCTTGAGCTTAAACGAATCAAAGATTGATCTGTGCTTGTAAATACCTGTAGGAATTGGGTGAATTTCTCTCTTCTCAGGATCTCAAAATAACTTGAGATTCCTGGGTCTGTTGGAAAGTAGCATTCTTTCATCAGTCCCCAACATTTTTGGCACCAGGAACCAGTTTCATGGAAGAGAATTTTTCCAAGGACCAGGGGGCAGGAGAGGAGATGGTTTTGGGATGAAGCTGTTTCAACTCAGGCAGGCATTAGTTAGATTCTCATAAGGAACACACAACCTAGATCCCTTGCATGAACAGTTAACAATAGGATTTGTGCTCTTGTGAGAATCTAATGCCACTGCTGATCTGACAGAAGGTGGAACTCAGGTGGTAATGCCCGCTGCTCACTTCCTGCTGTGTGGCCCAGTTCCTAACAGGCCACAGACATGTACTGCTCTGCAACCAGGAGGATGAGAATGGTGCTTTACTTACCACAGGTCAGGAACTTCGTAAAGAAATGACATAGGCGAGATATGAGGCAAGTCTTTCTAAGAGGCTTTATACTGGCTCTCTCAGTTACTCAAAGTAGTCTGGACATTTCTGAAAATATACCATTCCAGTCAAAGCCTTGATGAAATAACCAGTGTCTGCAACTGTGTACTGTTAAAAAAGAAAACATATTCTTGCTGAACTTATGCAAAATACTAATCCTATAAACTAAAAATGCTCACAAATAGTTTCTAAATTCTGAAGAAGGCAGATAGAAAGAAATATGCTTCAAATTTTGTTCACAAAAGTATATGTTACCCAATCTGTTGTAAGATATAAGTAGCTAAAAAAAAGTGTTTTAACTCTGAAAAAAAAAAAAAAAAACAAATAAACAGCAATGTTTCAAACAAAAAAGTCATTAAAATGATTGCAGTTTTCTATTACTTTTGGCCAATGTAATTAAATCTTGTTCTGCTTGATGTTGGGTTAGCAAACAGACACACACACACACACACACACACACACACACACAGACATGGTTTTTTATAATCTTTCTTACCAAAAACATACTTTACTTTCCTTACACACTTTGCATATTTTTTCCTTATATCTAGTAGTTTTGACTATATATACTTATTACAATGCTAACAATTAGTAACTCTTATTTTAGTAAAAAAACAAAGAAGTAGGTAATTTTAATTACATGTCAGATGCAGAGCCCAGGAAAAAAGACAATGCCTGGAGAATCTAATCTCTCTCAGCATCTCCCAGCAGGGGAGGCACAATGGGATAGGAGAGATGGACCAGGTGTTATCCCCCAGCCTTATCATGGGCATTTATCTAGACCTCTGAATCGAAAAACTCAAATCAAAATATACAGACTTGGAAACAAGTTAATCAAGTATCAAAAATATCAAGCAACGTATTTGTGGCCATAAACCTGCCTGATCAATAGACTCAGACAAAAAAATGTCTAAATTAAAATTCCAAAGACATTTCAATCTTATTTCACCAATAATTTTAAAACTATCTTTATTTCTCAAAGATTGCTAAAATCACATGAGCTTGAAAAGCATCTGGCCTTTCTTAATTTATGACTACTCATTTATTTTTAAATTAATGAGGTACCATGTGTAGACAATATTAAACACATATAGCTATAAATACATTTATACGCATACAGGTATGTATGTATAGAGAGACACAAAGTATAGTACACACATCTGTACACTGAGAGTTTATTGTTTTGATTTTAGAATTTTAGCCATAAGACAGGTAAAACTCACTAGACTAAACAAAAAACAGTTCGATCTAAACTATGCCTTTGTAAATGGAAAAATTTAAAGTTTATCTGGAGAAGCCCTTCTGAGTTTCAGAGAAAACAGGTAGCAAATTTCTATCTCAAAGCACAGAGAAATTTTGATTTTTCAGGAAGCTTGTGTATGGCAAAGGAAGATTTAAAATGAATGCCAAGATTCCATAGGAATTAACCATAAGATTGCATAAGGAGAGCAATCTCATTCAGATAGGTAGCCTTTGATTCAGTCGGTGTTTTTCAAGTGGACCACTGAGCTCGGAGCAGAACTCATTAAGGAACAAGCCTAACTAAGTATTTTTAGTTTATAGGGCCTAATAATTTAAATATGTGAAAAGTGGGTGTAGTTAAAAGGCAAAGCATTTAGATGTTTAAAAATCAAGGGTTTCTGAGAGTTGAACGATGAGAACACATGGACATAGGGAGGGGCATATCCCACACCCGGGCCTGTTGTGGCATGGAGGGAAAGGGGAGGGAGAGCATTAGGAGAAATACCTAATGCATTCCAGGCATAAAACCTAGATGATGGGTTGATGGGTGCAGCAAACAACCATGGCACATGCATACCTATGTAACAAGCTTGCACATTCTGCATGCGTATCCCAGAACTCAAAATAAAACAAACAATCAAGGATTTCACTGAATCCCCAGGTCTTCCCAAAACAGGAAAACTCCATGGAGTCCTGGCCACACAACACTTTCACAGGGCACTTTACTGCAAAGACATTTTTCTCAATGTTTAAACGGCACCATTTCTTATCTAATGTGCAAATCAACGAGTAGCTCCCTGCAGTAACCACCATTTATTGGGAACAGCTGTAGTTGGCCACCTCTAACACTGTTACTCTTGCCTAGCCATTTCGTACACCAAGGTCAGGTTCTCTAACAATACCAAACAATTTCTGGTCAAAAGCCAAAGAGATCAGGTAACACAACACAAAAGAGAGCAGAGTTTTAGACTTGAGAGGAGGTTGCCTATGATCCTTGAAACTGCAAGGATAGGAGACTCCCAGGAAGGAGTGAGAGTACTCAGAGTAACCTTCTTCTGAGTTCCTTAAGGAGTGTGAGTTGTTAGAAGTCTTCTCTAGATCTTTTCCTGTGGTACCAAAAATGACAAAGAGGAAGGAAGGAGAAGTAAAAGTAAATAGGAGAACAATCTTTTTTTTTTCTGGAGACGGAGTTTCACTCTTGTTGCCCCGGCTCAAGGATGGTGCAATCTCAGCTCACTGCAACCTCTCCCTCCCAGTTTCAAGAGATTCTCCTGCCTCAGCCTCTCAAGTAGCTAGAATTACAGGCATGCATCATCACACCTGGCTAATCTGTTGCATTTATTAAAGACAGAGTTACACTAAGTTGGTCAGGCTGATCTCCAACTCCTGACCTCAGGTGATCCACCGACATTGGCATGCCGAAGTGCTGGGATTTATAGGCATGAGCCACGGTGCCCAGCCTGGGAGAACAATTTTTAAGAAAAGAAGGGATCCTGTTTTTGGAAATTGTTTTTAAGTGGACTAAAACTTTTTTTATTTTTTAAACGAGAGATTATGGAAGAAAGGAAAGAGGCTTGGCTAGCAAAGGCAGTCTTGTTACGTAGTCTTCAGAGAGAATAGATGGCAAATGTTTATTTTCAGACCTCTAAAAGCATTAGAATCTCAGTTAATCTTCCCTAGATCTAGACAAGAGGAGGGCTGGCTGCATTCATGCAAATTCTTCACAGACACAAATATCCACCCACAAAAGACAGCTTTGTGGAGCCACTTCAGAATATGTCAAAGAAGTATATTTTGGGTAAAACATTTTGAATTTTGTCACTAGTTCCCAGGCCAAACACTAATTTCTTCTCTGATACATATTATGAAAAGGATGATAATTTGCTACTTATGCAATGGCTTTCTCAAATCATTAATATATCACACCAAAGCTTTGAGTTTTTAGTAAGCTTTAGCTCTAAGCAACTCAAATTCAAAGAAGTATTTTGTCTAAGTTTTCCTAGCTTTTCTAGATGAAATTAGCAAGTTCTAGGTCTGTGCCATTGAAATCAGAATGTCAGCCTGATAAAATTAGAAATGTGACCATTGGCCAGGCACCGTGGCTCACACCTGCAATCCCAGCACTTTGAGAGGCTGAGGCCGCTGATCGCCTGAGGTCAGGGATTTGAGACCAGCCTGGAGAACAGGGAGAAACCCCATCTCTACAAAATACAAAAAATTAGCCTGGCGTGGTAGTGCATGACTGTAATCCCAGCTACTCAGGAGACTGAGACAGTAGAATCACTTGAACCCAGGAGGTGGATATTTCAGTGAGCTGCATTCATGCCAGTGCACTCCAGCCTGGGCAAACTACATCTTAAAAAAAAAAAAAGGAAAAGAAATGTGACCATTAATTTCTGCTACCACTTGCTGCCACATCCATTAAGACTTTTCTTCCAATAATGTGAAACACATGTTGCTGAATTATACTGAAAATTTTTATTTTAGATTAATATTGACATATATTGACACACCATCATTCAAATAAGTTAACATAACTCTCAAATACAACAGAAATCTTGTTAAAATGGCAGTATATGTTTGGATTTTTGGTAGAATGTGCAAAATGTACAATTTTCAATGTGTTATCATAATAACACAGAAAGTAGTATTCAGGTTTATTTATCCTTCTTTTGTTTGTCGTGGCAATATCCTTTGAACAGAGATTAAAAACTCAAGCAAAATAGAATATAGTTGGTACTTGAAGAAAGGAGTTGTGAAAAAGCCCTTTTATAATTTGTATTAAAACTTGAGCGCCGGGCGCGGTGGCTCAAGCCTGTAATCCCAGCACTTTGGGAGGCCGAGGCGGGTGGATCACAAGGTCGAGAGATCGAGACCATCCTGGTCAACATGGTGAAACCGTCTCTACTAAAAATACAATAAAACTAGCTGGGCATGGTGGCGCTTGCCTGTAATCCCAGCTACTGAGGAGGCTGAGGCAGGAGAATTGCCTGAGACCAGGAGGCGGAGGTTGCGGTGAGCCGAGATCGCGCCATTGCACTCCAGCCTGGGTAACAAGAGCAAAACTCCGTCTCAAAAAAAAAAAAACAAAAAAAAAAAAACAAAAAAAACTTGAGCATAAGCACTTAGGTTATATGTTTAAAATATTCTTTTTAATGCATTTTGAACTGAAATTGTCATTTTGAATTGTTGTCTTCAAAATAAAAATTTGCCATGTAAATAAAAACTGTAACGAAACAGTATGTAATTAAAGATTTAATTCTTCTCAAGTGAAGTTGGGGGACTTGCACCTGATCTACAGAGTACTCTTTAGCTTTAACAATCTCAACTTTCACTTTTGCAGAATGCGACTTCCTTGGGTGAAATGCCACAGAAATATGGAAGATGCTTCAGTAAACTTCTTCATGCTTCTTAATGAGCAAACTTTTAGGGAACTGACCTTCTGCAAATTTTTTCTAAAGCTTGAACTTCAGTCCATCACATTACAGCATTGTTACAGCTTCAATTAAATTGTGTAAATCATTTTGATGCACATATATTTTAAAATTATATACATTTTTCAGGAATGGTTAACTTCTCCTCAAACCTTACTTTTCAAAATAATAATTTAAAAACACAATACAGTGAAGTGCCTTTTATATGCATTTAGCCAGTCACGTTTGTAGTCAAAAAATAATAACAAAAGACAGATTTGCTTCTGTAAAATTTAGGTATGATTTGTTTGTTCATCATTATTAGAGAATAAGGAAAGGCAATGCTGTGTATTTTCTCTTATGTACTTTCACGTCTCTATATTCCCTTTTTCCAAGAGACTGGTAATAATTATGAAGTTAGGCTTCTCTTATCATATTCGTTTCAATCATGTTCAGCAAAATAAAACACAGCCCTAGTGAGCATATTGTCTTAGAATTAAGAAAGTGAAGGACATTACTCATTTGTTAAAGTTGGATATCCCTTGTCCCCTAAAAATTGTCCATTTTTCTAAATTTTAACTGATAGTTAAGAGCAGCAGCGGCTCATTAGGAGGGGAATAAGTACATGCAGAAGTAAAGATGAAAGTAGGAAGGAAGTCGAAGAATTACCACCAAGTAGTAAGCCACTAAAACAAGTTAGGGCCAGTGAAGTACACATCATTTTAGCTCAGTACATTTCAGCATAGTACAAGGTGATCTTTTTGATACTGTGGAATCATCTAGGAAACTGTTTACTCTGTTTCATATATTGGCTTATTTGGTTTCAATTGTCTTACTACCCTTAATAAGCCAATTGAAGATCATAATGATTTTGAGAATGATTTCTTTAAAATGATTCAGATTATTTTTCAATGACTTATTACAACATACATTTTGGTATTCTAGAAAGCTTAGATCTCAGCAATAACTATGATGTTACTGTGGCTTGGATGCATAGGCCATTGTGCATTGAGTATACTTTCAAAACACACAAAAAACATTCTGTGGAACAGAGATTCATCATAACGTACTTAGCAGAAGTTTATAAAGCATCTGAAAAACACTTCCTCTGTAAACTAAAAATCACTGTCTGATACGTGGGAGGAAAAAGAATTTGGCTAGTAGAGCAAAGTCTTATTTTAGCATAAAAAGAGAGTGTTGTGAGAAGTTGTTTTCGTATTAAAACAAAGAGAAAAATGGGCAATTGCTGATCTTAACTAAAACTTAATGGACTTGTATGATCCAAAGAATAAAATAAACTCAAGGAAACATAATGAAAATACATTAGAAAAAAAGTTAAACGAAGAAATTGACCTTTATAAGGACTAATTTTTCAGTTACCCAATGTGCTTTTTAAAGGCAAAGTTTAAAAGAGCCAAAAAGAGGTGAAAGAAATGAACATGTGTACTTAGAATATATATTGGTTTTGTATGTAACTTCTTAGTTTTTCTGGACATTTTTCCAACTGAAAGTCTTCAAAATTAATTTAGGAAAAAATCGTAAACAAATGGATTTTTTAAAATTGTAATAGAGGGCTGTAGCAAAGAGAAGTGAATTTTGGGAAAGCTAACCAATTCTCTTTTTCATAAATTTGTGTTAGAAAGCTAGCAATAATACATAGGGAAGTATCCTGGAGGCCTCGTGGTTTGAAATAATTAATTAAGAAGTTGTGACATCTTTTGTCTTCCTTTCCCCAACGTTGTGACAAACTATAAAAATGTTTCTTGTTGCTTAGAAGCGCTTTCTTTCCTTGTATTCATATTTGGATATTTGTAAGCTTCTAATCCAACTGCGTTCTGCTTCATGCTTTGACAAAAGGTATTAAAACCTACGTTAGCCTAAAACTTTCTCATGGTAAATATTTGAAGTTGGATTAAACAAATTGATTTCCTGCATTCTTTATTTTTTTAATTCAAAATTACACTATAGCATTCAACTTAGTTAAAATAAGAAGTCACAAGATATTGATTTATGCTATAGTTTAATGTGTAATGTGTTTTCTCCTAATAGATACACAATTTCCATTAAGGAAAGAAAATATTTTCTCCACTTATAACTCTATTTTATTTCACATAATAATTTTCACCATTACTTCATTCAGAGTAGAAAATAAGTCAGCAATATATTAAATAATAGGGCTATTCTTTTAATATAGCAGTAAATTAAGACATAATTTCTGTTAAGAATATGACAAGTCATCTCATTCATTTATCCAATGCATTAGGTATTACTAATCCAACCATATTTAAACTTAAAGGGATGATTTTTTTGTTTAGTTTCATAATAATGCATTACTTTTTTTCTTTGTTTCTGTGTGAAGCTTTTTAGGGCTAATGAATATATGTATATGGAGTTCTGGGCTCTAGTGTCAATTACATAACCAAATTTCATAAGAGAATGTTAGTTCCTGGCTGTGTTGTCTTAAAATTTACTCACACTACAACATGTCTATCAAGTTATACCTTTAATTTGTGCATAGCTTTAGGGAATTAATTTCTTAAACCAAATTATGAAAAAATAACAATGGAATCTTCTAAAAGGAAAAAGTATACAAAGCTTTCTGAATGATATTACCCCTATGCTTAAAGGCTCAGATGCTTGAATAACTTTTTCAAAGTTAATAAACATGAGATGATGAAAGCAGGAGTTTTAATCTTTATGATAACACATTTGTGTTCATAACTGTTGTAAATACATGGAAACATCTTCAGACATTACCATGTAACTAATATTTACTTATATACATTTGAGTTACTCCTTAGCAAGCTTAGTGTTGCAGAAATATAGCTCAACTTGGTCTGTTTTGTGTAGGTTTATTTTTTATTTTTTATTTTTTGAGATGGAGTCTCGCTCTGTCACCTAGGCTGGAGTGCAGTGGTGCTGTCTCCGCTCACCACGACATCTGCCTCCCGGGTTCAAACGATTCTCCTGCCTCAGCCTCCAGAGTAGCTGGGATTACAGGCGCGCCACCACCATCCCTGGCTAATTTTTGTATTTTTAGTAGAGTTGGGGTTTCATCTGTTGGTCAGGCTGGTCTCAAACTCCTGACCTCGTGATCCTCCCACCTCGGCCTCCCACAGTGCTGGGATTACAGGTGTGAGCCACCACATCAGGCCTAAAATTTTTCTTAATACTTTGCTTGTTTAGTTTTGTTTCCGTTTTGGGGGATTTGGGTTTTTTTGTTTATTGTTTTTCTGTGACAGGGTGGAGTGCAGTGGTGCAGTCACAGCTAACTGAAGCCCTGATTTCCCTGGCTCAAGCAATCTTCCCACCTCAGCCTCCCAGGTAGCTGGAACTCCAAACACACGCCACTACTCCCGGCTATTCTTTTTTTTTTTTTTTTTTTTTTTTTTTTTTGTAGGGATGGGTTTACACCATGTTGCCCAAGCTGGTGTCAAACTCCTGGGCTCAACCCTGAATCACCCCCAACCTCGGCCTTCCAAAGTGGTAATATTACAGGTGTGAGTACTGGGCCTGGGCTTTAATTTTTTTTTTTAATAGATATTGCAATATTGTTCATTTTATCTTATAAGATAGCTTTATCTGGAGCACCATTCAATATTATGTAGATTAAACTTTATCTTCTCCTCCCCATATTGTAAAGGGTGGTATGTAGATTGATCTGGTTAACTATCACAGGGTAAGCTAGCCATTAATATTCTTTCATTGTAAGGTTACTTTGACAATATATCTGTGCCAGCACAGATTGTAAACAAAATTGAGGTTGAACTTCCAACATTGAATTGACTAAATAAATTTGTTTAGATGTAAGCAAGGGGAGTATGTTGTATAGATGTGAAAGAAAAACTAATCAGGCCGGGCACAGTGGCTCAAGCCTGTAATCCCAGCACTTTGGGAGGCCCAAGTGGGTGGATCATGAGATCAAGAGATCGAGACCATCCTGGCCAACATGGTGAAACCCCATCTCTACTAAAAATACAAAAAAAATAGCTGGGCGTGGTGGCGTGCGCCTGTAGTCCCAGCTACCAGGGAGGCTGAGGCAGGAGAATTGCTTGGACCCAGGAGGTGGAGGTTGCAGTGAGCTGAGATCACACCACTGTACTCCAGCCTGGTGCATGGCAACAGAATGAGACTCTGTCTCAAAGAAAAAAAAAAGAAAGAAAGAAAGAAAAGACAAGAAAAGCTAATCAAGCAAGTGAAAGCCAATGAGTTTTGGGGTTTTTTTCACCACACTGTGCCTAAACTCTTACAAGCATACTAAGAGTCTCAAATAGTTTCTCATGTTGTGGAGGAGGCAGATGTGAGAAACTGAGAAAACCAAAGGCAAATCATTATTTTAAGAAAGTTTTCTTAACATTTCATCTTTGAGACATATCGTGCTTTTCCCCCAGAGTTTAATAAATCTGTTTCTGTTTTTGTAATGTACTCATTTGTTGGGGTAGTCTTAATGACCATTGTTCAAGTTAATGGAAAAGAGAGGTGGCCAATGCAATCATTAAAATTAGAACAATAATACATATATTCCATGTAACTCAAGAGTATATAATTTATTTTAACTTTCCAAGATGCTTTTCAAAATGTTTTAATTCATAGTTCAACAGCATAGTCACAACAGGACAAAACTAAAACATAAAAAAATAAAAAAATAAAAAAACTAAGTCCTGCTGAAGCGGGCAAATCACAAGTTCAGGAGATTGAGACCATCCTCGCTAACACAGTGAAACCCTGTCTCTATTAAAAATACAAAAATTTAGCTAGGCATGGTGGCAGGCACCTTGCAGTCCCAGCTACTCAGGAAGCTGAGGCAGGGAAATCACATGAACCATGGAGGCAGAGGTTGCATAAGCCAAGATGGCGCTACTGCACTCTAGCCTGGGCAACAGAGTGAGACTCCATCTCAAAAAACAAACAACCAAAAACCCCACAAACTAAGTCCCTTGGGAGAAGGATCTTTGATTCATTTTTGGTCAGTGGTATTTACAATGAAAAAGAGTTGAAGAACATATAATCCCTCATTGAAATGAATGATAAAATTCCATCTGCTTGCCCAGGCTTTCCTCCCCAAATACACTGTAGCTCCTATGTTTATCATCACACATAAACAGAGTGTTATGATATCAGTCAGAGCCTATTTTTCATTTTTTCAAGAGCCACAGTTTTCCTTAGAAGCCACATTCAAACCCTGTGAAAGCTGAAGTCTATTTTCAGACATTGAACTGAGGAGCTTCACCCACTAATCTAACCCTCTTCTTTTTTTTTTTTTTTTCAGGTGTTTTATTTTTTTTTTTTTTTGTTTTTTTTTTTTTTTTTTTTTTTTGAGATAAGGCTTCTCACTATATTCCTCAGCCTGGAGTACAGTGGCTATTCATAGGCATGATCATAGAGCGCTATAGCCTCAAGTGATTCTTTAACTTCAGCCTCCTGAGTAGCTGGGACTACAGGTGAATGCCACCATGCCTGGTCAATCTTCTTTTTATAGCATGCTCTGGAAAGTTATCATCACTGACCTCTCTGTCCTTTCAGATGTCTTTGAATATCTGTGTCTGGCAGAAGAATATAAACATACAGTTAGCCAAGACTTGTACCACATGAAAAGCTCAATTAAATATACAATGGAATATAGCTTGGAGAACTTTTTGGACGTGGTCAAAGGGAACTGTCATGAGTCATAGTGCCAGAAGAGCCAACTCCCCAATGTTTAGAGTGTGCACCATTTATCATTTACGTAAAGTAGAATCCCAGCCAGCTTTCTGGTGTCACTTAATGGCTATCTTGTTAACTGCTGTATTCTCTATTTTTAACATGCTACTAGGAGTTGGACAATTACATTTGTAGCAGATGTCTATCAACAAAATATTAAAAGATTAGAGAAAGGTACAATATTTCACAGTAAGCATAAGTTTTGTTTTTGTTTTTGTTTTTGTTTTTGAGATGGAGTTTCGCTCTTGTTACCCAGGCTGGAGTGCAATGGCACGATCTCAGCTCACAGCAACCTCCGCCTCCTGGGTTCAGGCAATTCTCCTGCCTCAGCCTCCTGAGTAGCTGGGACTGCAGGCACGCGCCACCATACCCAGCTAACTTTTTGTGTTTTTTAGTAGAGACGGGGTTTCACCATGTTGACCAGGATGGTCTCGATCTCTCGACCTCCCAAAGTGCTGGGATTACAGGCTTGAGCCACCACACCCGGCCCAAGCATAAGTTTTTACTGTCTTAAACTGGATTTCTGGGTCTATTCCATCTTCATATATTGTTATTAATAGTGGCTAGTCTCTAGTTACGGCAACAGCACTACACTTCATACAAAATATGGGTTACGTTCAGCTTTGTCACCCAGGCTGGAGTACAGTGGCACAACCATAGCTCACTGCAACCTTGAACTCCTGCATTTAAGGGACCCTCCAGTCTCAATCTCATGAGCACCTGGGACTACCAGCGTGGGTCACCACACCAGGCTAATTTTTTAGATTTTTTTGTAGAGACACAGCCTCCCTATGTGGGCCAGGCTGGTCTCAAACACTTGGGCACAATTCTTCTGCCTTGGCCTCCCAAAGTAGTGGGATTGCAGGTGTGAGCCACTGTACCCAGCCTATAAACATGTTGTAATATATGCTTGCTTAAAAATAAACAAAAAAGTTTTTTTCTTAATACTTTTAAATCATTCTAGCTGAAGTACCAAATTTTTCTCTATTCCTTAGCACAAAATTCTTCAAGAGAAATTTCTTAAAGTGGTTGTCAGTGGCTCCAGTTCTACAGTCATGTTTTCTTTAACAAAAAGTTCACCAAACAATCCTTGGCAAGGCCATTAATGACCCTTCCACTGCTGAATTCAACTGGAGTTCTCAGTCCTCATTTTACCGGATCTATCACAGTCAAACTGGCCCAATAATCCCATAGACAGTTGTTTTTGAATAATCAGAAATAGATCCTTCTGCTGTTAAAGCTTAAAGCTTGTATTTGTTTTTAGCTGAGTTTCTTGTTTTAGCTGAGTTTCTTCCTCAGGAAATGACCTTTAGGCCTCTCAAAAAAAAGTATCAAAGAACTGAAACTTACGAAATCACCACATGGAGACAATGAGATATTGGACCTCTCTGTTCATCATGATTGCATGCTTGCCTTTCTTACACATAATTATATTTTTCCTCTGCTATATTAGCCCTAAACCATAGTTTTAGTGGATTAGAGAGATGGATTTGAGACTGAGCTCCCATCTCCTCAGCTACAGCCCCTGATTAAAGCCTTCTTCCTTGGCAATACTTGTCTCACTGATCAGCTTTCTGCGTAGTGAGCGCAGAACCTAGACCGAATCCCTGGTATTTCGTTAACAATAACTTTGGATAGAGTTGAACTCCTTTGTCCTGGAAACAGTTTTTTTTCCTTGACTTGACTTCTGATTGTCGCTTTGTTGCCTCTTTCCTTGGTACCTACTCTTTGGTTGACACTGTCTCATCTGCTCAGTTTCCACCCTTGGAATGACCTGGCCTCAGTCTTTAGATATCTTTTCTTTATATTTGGAGTCACTCCCTAGATGGTCCTGTACGAGGACTGGCGGCTGACAAAACCTCTCCAACACTGAACTGAGAAAGGAAGTGGCTTTTTATTCGGTTGGGAGCTTCAGCAGGCTAATGCCTTCAGGAGTGAGCTCTCTGAGAAGCAGCTTCTTTCCCTTTTTAAGGACTTAAAACTCTATAAACGGGGAGCAGAGGTGAAACTGTGTTATTGCCCATTGGCTGAGCAGCTGACCTCACAGTCTTTGACTTTCATTGATTTGCTAATTCATATGCAGCACGTGCGGGAATAGGCAGGAGAGGGGGCTTACGGAGACGGAGACGAGACAAATGCAGTAAAGGTATTTTCAGACGGGGGTCTTGGTCATGTAAATGTGGAGGCTGTGACCCGTGCTGGGCTCTGTCCGGTAGGGATAACATTCTTTGCAGCACTTCAAGGTTTATAGATAGCATAAATGCTGGGAACCGAAAAGGGAGTTATCTTCCCAGTCCTTGGTCCTCATTATGGCCTGGTCAGTGGCGTCAGCAAGTTGCATGACCACGGATTCCAGTTCTTTGGTATTTTATCTTTCTTTACCCTCCTTATCATCGGAAGGGAGGAAGTGGAGGCCTGCGAGGAGGGAGATGGGGAGGGGTTCTCCCCTCTCAGTCTCATCCCAATACCAAACAATATGTATATGCTGGTAACTGTCAAATGTATACTCTAATTTGGGCTGATTGGGGATATAAATTAATATTCTCCAACTTGAAATTCATACATTTTATCTTCATTATACATAGCATAACAAACCCAAAATATGTGGTATGAATACAACTCTTCAACTATTCCTAAGACTTCTCTATATTTCCTAAGGATCCCACATCCTCATTAACTTAAATTGGGACCATATGCGTAGCTCTGGCAGTGAAAAGCATATTTACCTGCTTCATCTGTGTCCCATCCTACTGTAGGTACGCTGGAGACTGTGTGTTCCACACAGTGTAGGCATGCAGTGAAGGAAAATGATCAACATACATAAGACTTCATGTAAACTCAAGAGCACAGTTACAGAAAGTTGCATCACTGAGATTTAAAGGTTGTTTGTTAGCTTGCCTAGCATATCCCAGTATACACTTTGATAATGTGAAGTGAGGGCGCTGCTCTAAAATGTACCTAAAATGTGCCAGTATCAGCAACTCATTAATGGCAGACAAGGACACTGATATCATAGGTTGGAAAAATTAAGAGCCATTTTATTAAATGGCAAAATAAAGTGGTAAAAGTGGCATCTGCAACAGCTGAGGATTCAGACTATGTGCCTAGAGCTCCTAGAAGAAAGATTGGAAAATAGTAAATTGGCAGACAATATGCTCAGGTTGCTGTTGATTGTGATTATCCTTTCCCTGTTCCTCTGCTAATTATTGGATTTGTTTTGGGTGAATAACTCATTTTTTTAGTGAATAGGTCTGTGAATGAAGAGTAGCTTGGCTTGACATGGTGGCTCATGCCTGTAATCCCAGCACTTTGGGAGGCCAAAGCAGTTGGATCACTTGGGGTGAGGACTTTTGAGACCAGCCTGGCCAACATGGTGAAACCCCATCTCTACTAAAAATAAAAGACAGGAGACTATAATCCCAGCTACTCAGGAGGCTGAGGCAGGAGAATCACTTGAACCTGGGAGGCAAAGGTTGCAATGAGCTTAGGTCACATGCCATTGCACTCCAGTCTGGGCAGCAAAAGCAAAACTCCGGTCTCACAAAACAGGTGGGGGGTGTGTGAGCATGGTGGTTTACACCTGTAATCCCAGCACTTTAGGAAGCCAAGGTGGGCAGATCACGAGGTCAGGAGTTCAAAACCAGCCTGGCTAACATGGTGAAACCCCATCTCTACTAAAAATCCAAAAAAAAAAAAAATTGAAATAAGAAATACAAAAAAAAATGTGTATTTCAAATCATTCTAGCTGATGTACCAAATTTTACACTGGGCATGGTGGTGCATGCCTGTAGTCATAACTACCTGGGAGGCTGAGGCAGAAGAATAGCTGGAACCCGGTAGGTGGAGATTGCAGGGAGCTGAGATGGAGCCACTGCACTCCAGCCTGGGCGACTGAGTGAGACTCTGTCTCAAAAAAAAAGAGTAGCCACATTATATCTTATGAAGACTAGTAAATGTATCCTGGAAAGCCAATTCTTTGTGTTGCATGCTGTCAGAAGAGATTCGGGGTTGTCTCTAATGGGAATGAGTATAGCCTATGTTTTTAAGAAGAGATCGAAGGATTGACTATGAGAGAGGCAGTGCCCAAGTACTATAGACACTTCCTTACATTTACCAACCTGCCTTGCCATATGTTGATGGTAGTCTGAGTGACTACTCCTGGCCAATGGACTTCCGTAGAAATGCTGCTTGTCCCTTCTGAACTGAGGCACTTGAAAGCTGGAATGTATCCTCTATTCTCTTCTGTTTTGGCAATGTTGGAGGCAGTTAAACTGTATCCACATTCTAGATGATAGAGCTACCGAATAGAGTGGGGCTGTGCTGCATGCACTGGACTTGATTCCCGACTTTATTACACCAAGCCTCTGAGATTTCAATTATAACTGTTTACACATGATAGCCTAAGCTATACTGATTCAGAAAAGGACCACCAAATCTCTCTTCAACCTTTCTCTTGTAAATTTTCTTCTCCTTTAGTTATTCTTTGCTCAAAAGACAGAAAATGTCCTTTGTTCATAGTTGTTTAAAACAAAAATCTTGGGGTAGTTTTTGACACCTGCCTATTTTTTACACTTCATGTGTAATTCTACAGCAAATTTTGTTGACTTTTATTCGAAATATGTCCGGAATCAGACCAGCCTGACGAACATGGTGAGACCTGTCTCTACTAAAAATACAAAAATTAGCAGGGCATGATGGTGCATGCCTGTAATCCCAGCTACTTGGGAGGCTGAGGCAGAATTGCCTGAACCCAGGAGGCAGAGGTTGCAGTGAGCTGAGATTGCACCTTTGCATTCCAGCCTGGGCAGCCAAACTCTGCCTCAAAAAGAAGAAAAAGCCACTAAATTCCCTCCCTCCTACCCTCTACTTCATCTTCTGCCACTCTCCTTCAGCCTTACCAGCTAAGTCACTTAGCAGTTGGATTATTTTCAGCATGTAATTTAACCCTTCTGAGATGCAGTTTTCTTATCTATAAAAAATGTCATATTAATAGCTATTTTATGGCATTTGTGTATAAAATAAAATAATTATTGTAATAATGATGAAAATGATTTTTAAGTTTACATAGTACTTACCACATACCAGGAATTATTTTAAATTAAATTAACTCGTTTACTCCTCCCAACAATCCCACAAAGATTATTACCATTATCTGCATTTTTAGGCAAAGAAAATGAGGCAGAGGATATTAGATAACTCTCCAAGGTTGCGTAGGTAGTCAAAGTTAAAAACTTGAATCCAGGCAGTCTAGTTCTAGCATCTGAATACTTAATAACTATATTTCGAGACATTAAAATGTAAAATGTCTGGTATATGCCCAGGACCTAACACTGGTTCATCTTCTTTTCTCAGTAATTGTCGTGGACCGTCCGGGATGGGTAGGCACGTCTGCCCGGGGGTCTCTCGACCTGCAAGAGGGTCCCAATACCTGGAAGAGGGAGTGCGCCTGGGAAAATAATAAAGACAGAGAGAGAGAAAGCGAGGCGTCTGGAGGGCTGATAGGCTGTGCCTAAACAGCAAATTTTATTTTTCAAAGGCCAGGAATAAATACACTTTCTTGGCTCTGGTTTACGTCATAGTAAGAGGAATGTAAATGTATGCCTCACATGGCCTATACGATAGAGAAGTCAGATATACAATCAGTGGTTGTAAAAAGTAACAGAATTTCCTGTAATCACAAAGCTTGTTTGCATCCAGACATTATTCCTCCTGGCTGCAGGTATCTCCGGTTTGATCTTGTTTTAGAACTGAGACGTGAAAAGGTTTTCTGGTTTTGCTCATCAGAATATCTCTTAACCGGATTCTCCTTTGTCTACTCCTGACTCAACTTAACTCAATTTCCCCATTCAGGAATCTCTGAGTCAGGAATCAAAGCCATCCCTTATGGTGGCATTTTGCTTTGCAAATATTGACAGTTAAACCATTATCTAGGGTACAAGGCAGTCTGGTAAGTAAGGTTTAAGGATTATTTTTAAAGTCATAAAAAGGTTAAAAGCAGGAACTGGTTGCCGGTAGGGGGTCACTAGGTCTAGCAGCAACGCATAGTTTTAGGCCCAAATGATATTGTGGTTGATATTAGAAACTGATCATTCATCTTTCTTCCTATATTTCCGGATAGCTCGACTGCCTCCAGTAGGAAACTGTGTTTGGGATCAAACTCACCGTATAGTGAGACTCACGCCTTTTAGGGGTCTCACACGGGAGTGTTCCCCACAAGTAATATTGTTAAAGTATGATTTCACAGAAGTTAAAGACAAATCTGGGATAGGGACAAGTAAAAATAAATAAGCCTTAGGAAAACTCTCATCATTACATGAACAAAGAAACAGTAATACAATTTTTTTTCAAAAATAAAAACAAAGTAAGAAACAAGAATTTCTTAAAAAAAAATTATCCAAAAGCGTAATCCAGAAAAGTAAGCTTTCTAAAATTAAATACTATGAATCAAACCTTGGAACAAGTTTCCAAGGTACAAGTGTTATACCAGTGAATTTTCTCCTTATGTCAGAATAGATTCTGTGAAACTTAAAATTGATTATTTCTGTTTGTGCTCTTTGCGGCTTCAGTGTTTAAACCAAAATAGCAAGGGTAAACCAGAGTTTATATGAAACAATAAGGACCTATGTTATTTAAATCTGAGAAGTGTGCCCTTGCCACCCCCTGTTGTAAATACCAGAAAGCTCAAATATGTTTATATGATAACACTTTTATTGGAATACATTTTTAAAACTGTGAGCCTTTATATTGATCACCACCACAAGATTAAGAAATGCCAGCTCAATCTTCTTCCTCTCAGAAATAACTGCAAAAATAATCTTTTGGAAGTCAGTCTTAAAACCCTGAAACAAAAGCTTGCCTCGCTTGCTGGGATAAGAAGAGAATAGACCATCTACAGCATAGGATGTCTCAGAATCCATCACCTCCATTAGCTCTTCTTTTAGCTTTTCCAGCTGTTAAAATTGTAAAATGATAAGTAATTTGTCTTCTTTAAAAACCGTGCTTTTCTTTGTTGAAGAAGGATAAAAGAAAGAAATAAAAGAGAAAAAATGGAAGAAAGAAAGGAAGGAAGAAAGAAAAGAAGAAAGGAAGAAAGAAAGAAAGAAAAAGGAAGGGAATGAAAGCAAAGGAAGAAAAAAGAGAGTTCTATAAATACAGACATTTTAGAATAGATGTTGTATGGAAGAGTACCACAGTATCATATTGTCACATTTTCTCTATAGACTAGACTTCTAAATTTCTGACAAAATCTCAATCATTTCTTGGAGGGCAAACTGAGGGATATTTGTAAGTCAGATTCTCCTGTTCTTCAAATAAAAATAATCTCAATTGGTATAGCCTAAATTTTTTATTCATCATCTGTACTCCAACCATTCCTAAAATTGAAAGAATTTGATTAAAAATAATGTTAAAATAACTACAAAAAACTTCAGTTAATTTTTGAAGTTTCTAGAAAGAAACCTATAAATATGATACTTTTGAAACATTTGTTAAAACATGGTTAGGACCTTCAAATTGACCAAAATAGCCTTTTAATATTTGTTAATAACTCCATGGATTTAACATAAATATAAAACAAAAAAACTTAAATATTTAGTGTAGTATATAAAAGAGTAATTATTTCATTTAATGTAAATGAACATTTAGAAAAAGCAAGTCCCAAGACAAAATAGATTCTGTTATTTTTTAATAAATTGAGCTTGGCTTTATTCTTAACTCACCAGTGTTGAAAGGTCTTTGAAGATCAAAATTTTTATTCTGTAGAGCCAGCAATAGTTCCTCACGATTTGTATATTTTTATCTGGAAATATTTCATTTTGTGTAATGATCAAAAATCATGATTTTCAATCTGCATAACTGAAAATATTTCCAATTAAATTGGTCTTACAGGAAACTATCAATTTGTATATTTACCAACTAAAGAAATGTAGAGAGAGTGTGTAATCCAAAGGGATGGGTCATTTAAAAAATTGCTAAATATATATTGAATGTGTATGAACAGTCAAATAGAGACAGAAACAGAGAGGGAGAGAATATATGTGTATACCTGGAGGGTTGTACCCTAAAGTTTTACCTGTGATTGCTTCTGAGTAGTACAACTGGAGTTTAACTTTCCTTTAATCAGTGTTTCTGGAATTTTCTACTATTTTATTTAACATAAGTATAAACTAAAAGTAGTTTTCAAAAGAAAAAATAACATTCTATTTTGTGATTTTTATCTAATATACACATTTATATATAAGCCAGTTTGTGTTCCAAGTATTTCCTTTATAGCATCCAAAAAAGACTGTGGCAGAGCTAGGATGGTGTCTACCTCTTTCATATTGACAGCTTTTCATCTTTGTCAATTTACATCACAGCCATTCATTCCTCAGGTGCCTGTCTCAGTACTATAATTATCTTTACTCTGGAGTAGAAATTGAGACAACAGATTTCTAACAAGCTATAAAACATGAAGATTCAACAAAATATCCATTAACAAATAATTCAGTTGAAATACTAATTAGTATATTACAATGAACTTTTGTGAGATAGTCTGAAAAGTCAAACCTTTATCACATAATTTCTGTAAAATAGTTTTTTCTTCTCCCAATCTCCTTGTACTGACTGATAGAGTGTGAGTAGAAGCAATATTAATGAGGTTTACATTTAGGAGTGAGTACTGTGATTTCAGCTGGAGAAATGGCTTATAAGTTCATTAGAATATTTCTTAAAATCATCTGTCTTTCCTGTGTCTACAAAATATTAGTTGATAAATTCAAACAATTAAATGGCTAATTAAAAGAAGAAAATGAATAGTTTGGGGAAGGTGACAAGATCACAGCTTTCTACCTTAACCAAAGGTACTTAATTGTTGTTCAATTCTTCAATTTTCTTTGCTTCATAAACATAAATATTATCTGTAAAATTCTCTTTTGAGTATTTAAAATACCAACAGAATATCAAATTTTGCTCAGCATCAATTATACAAAGACCCTCAGAGAGAGTTTAGTTTAAAAGAAATATATTATTATGAAATAATGTAATTTTTATTTTAATCACTCGTTAAAAATGTTAAATTATAGTCTTTAAAATATTTTCATTGAAAAAAAGAAGGGATATTTTAGAGACATAATAATAACTACTTGTTTCAGAAAGACAATTATAAGAGAAACAATCATTACCTTCAACTTAAAAAATGTATATGACTGAGAGTAATCTAACTAGAAGAGAATGAATATAAAGGTTTTTTCCCCTTAATTCATAGTCCATTCCTTTGCATAAAGTGAAACATTTTTCAAAAAACAAAACTGATATATTTTGCCTTTCTATATTAGTCTTGCTTCCAGTAATTATACCTCCGTAACTACTTGTCTTCAGAAATTCCTTATCACTATCTCTTAAAAAAAAAACTCTTTTACAGGAGTCTCTGAAAAAAAAAAAAAAAAAGTTTTCTCAAGAAATTTTAGAAAGTTGACTTCCAAAGTTAAGTGAAATATTGGCTAAAAAAAATAGAAAATCAGTCATTTCTTGTTTTCATACTTAGTTTTAAAACAGATATAGCTTTAAAAGAATATATATTGTATATATACATATATATATATATATATATATATATATATATATATATATATACCCTTAATGTTTCTATCTTTGAGCAGAGTTAATATTAAAAGGAAATATTTGAATACAAAATATCTGAGTGTAGATGCGCATTTGGCACAAAAGATGGCAAAGCTTCTTCGACATGAGAGAGTGTTTTTGCAAATATTACACAGAAAATACTGATTCATTACTATTTGAGATACTCAATCTTAAAATGTTCAGTTGTCTCTTTGCCTTCCATTTACATGGGAAGGTTTTTACTGCATAGAGACTAGAAATTTTACGAAAAAGAAATCTGGAAACTCCCACAACGATAATATTCTGCAAAATAAATTTTTCATAATCTTCTTTGTCATGATATTCTTTCTTCCTCCTTTGTATTAGGCAGTTTGCCCAATTTCAGGCCTAGTCCCTGAGGCACACTTTTATATGGTCCCTACCAAATGTAAGCTAGGAGGATTGTGTCATTTGTCTTGGATAGTTCTGACACATAGAAAAAAGCTGATAACCCCAAATTTGCAGTCTGTGTCAGCAGATAAATGTTTATTTTAAAATTATATTAAAAGACTAAAAGAAGTAACATAGATGATTTAAAATATATATACATAGAGAAGACCTCACTGTAATTTTGGACTATTTAGATAGAAAATGAACTTCCTAATAATATAATCTTTCTTATTTACATATAATAAAACTGACATCAAAGAGGTCTCTGAGAGAAATAATTCCACTATGCTGTCAATGATACATGCATTATCTCTGTGTGGCATTCTGAGGTCAGAGGTGTTATTTAAATGCAATCTAGCAAATGCTTTAGAGGCAGATTTTTCTCTATTTCAAATACACATGAAATTAAAAGCTACAGTTACCTAATGTTAATTTTGCAAAGTCTTCAAAAATAATTACGTATTTCCTCTCATATTTACATTATGTTAGAAACATTGGAAATCTCATTATTTCATAGAAAGAGCGATGGAGACCTGCCAAATGCAATGATTGTGGCTGGCCAAAGTCAAAATGTGAGTGTTATGGATAAAATCCAGAATTTTTGATTCCCAGGCTTGTATTTAGGTCTCCAAGACTACTTGTTTTTCAATGGGAAAAAATCCTCATAATAAACAATTAGAAATTATGCAATTTTATTTCCACTGCCAACAGAACTACTCTAATTTTTATTGACTGAAGTGACGAGGTCTAGTAAAAATGAATTAGAATCAGAAATGGGAAACTTGATCCCTTTTCTCAATCTAGTGCCATGTAAACAAAATTTATTACATTCTGTCTTGGTTCTCCCTAAGTAAGCTGAGAATAAAAGGTTATCTCCCTCTTCCTGACTAGGAAGCAAGTTTGATGAAAGAAACAGCAATAATTTTAAGCTGAAAAAGATATTAGAGAGCATTACTTTAAGTCACTATTTTGGAAACATAAAGAGATGTGTTAAAGCCTAAGTTATTTACCTAATAAACTATCACTAAATCTAGCTCTACTGAGTCTCAGTTTAAGAGCTACTTTTTCTATAGACACACCAAAAATTTTAAAGAACAATTACATAAATTGCAATATTATAAAAGCAGAAACTTGTTGTCACTAATTTTATCATGGTGTATATTTTGTAGATGTCATAGATGGAATTGTTTCATTTAACATAAGTATCCTAAGTATGTTGGAAACTTGATAAATAATGTGTAATGTAGGTGCTGGCATCATCCTCCTGAAACTGCTACGATTTCCCCCAATGCTTTATTTTCCTCAAATCTCTGCAAATACAAGTTTCTATCTTGATTTGTTTTTCTTTGTTGTATTCTCTTTTCATAAATAACTTATGAAAATCTTTCCTTTCCCCAAGATACACTTTTGAAATATGAAGAATGTATTACTATTTACACATTCCCAATCTTTGGTCATGGACTACAAGTGAGAAACAAGTGCCCCAATATTTTTAAAAAAGTATAGTTGAAATTAATTTAGTGCAATATTGGGTAAAATTAATTTGGGTAAAATTTTGGGTAAATTTAGTCTACTTGAGAGGAACAGTATTGAAGATGATATTTAATTCTGATCAGCAACTACTTAAGGGAAATTCGGCCATTAACTAATACTTATTTCTTAAAACATTATTTCAACAATGGCAGAAAAATCAAAGTTATTCAAATAGAAATATAAGACTTACCCACCTGTAAGATTTTAAATTGATGTGTACGTACCTTGGGTAAGATATGGCTGTCCATGCACAGATTGTAAAAAGATCAACACAGATAACAAAGTTAGGAGTCCAAAGCGAAGAGTGCTTGAGAGGATCTTGTTCATGTTAAAAAACTTTCTGAGCTAGCAAAGAAACTGACTTTCCAGGTTAAGATGGATATTTCTATGGCTTTGGAATTCAGTAGAGCTTAGTTGCAAAAGGCAAGTGTGCTTCAGTTACAAATGCTCTGGATAAAGGAAAAAGAGAAAAAGAAAAGAAAGCTATAAGATACAATGCACTCTGTCAACATGAGTCACTACTTGGAGAAGTGACAGGTTAGTTACATAGTCAATGGCAGGAAGAATCCAATCAATACATCTTATACCCACCCATTTCACTAAAAGCAGGCATTCCTATGCATGCCCACACATTCAAATAGATGCACAAGCATGAAGGAAAATCTTGAAATAAAAAACTGTTTGTTGGATTTTCATAATGTATTGTTTAATTTCCTGATTCCAGGATTGATTAACCTCAAATCTTTTTAATACTAAAGCTGAGACATAGAGGGCAGGTAAAAATGGGAACAATGTTTTTCATTTGACTACACTGAGCCAGGTGGCAGTCTTCCTGCTAGTGATGTTAGTTGCAACTATCACTTTATTCTTAACCAACTGAATAAAGTGGAGAAAAGCTCAAATTTGAAATGAATCATACTGGGATCACATTACTGTCTCACTGTATTAGAAAAGGATGGTTTCATTTTGCTGTAAGCAGCACTTTTAAAAAGTAAGGCTGAATTTAATTAACTCAAAGCTGGCAAATGTTCCATTAGTTACTCTCTTTAATACTTGCTTTAATTATGATGGTTTTCTTTTTAAGTCAAAGTCTTTCAGTGTGTCTCCAATTTCAATTTTATGGCTCCAGGGATGCTATAATACAATGACCTCTGGTCTTGGCATTTACTTGTCCCAAAAGACTTTGGATGTATTGACTCTAAAATTGACTCTGTTCCAGTGCATACACTGCAGGACATGGTGGTATTAACTAAGGAGAATGACTAAACTTTTTACTAACCCATTGCTTTAATAAAGTTTCTGAATAAAACCTAAATTACTTAGTTTGATACTTATTTAGGCTTGTTTTCCTTTTACAGGTTCACTTTTCCCTGTATAGTTTTGTGTACCAGCCACATTAGTAATTCATGAACATATGCTTCACTTTCTTCACTTCAGAGGTTGCTGACATGTCTGCCTAGAATCCTTTATTCTACAACCAGCCATTTTAACTCCTGATTTCTGAAGCTATGGATCAAATGCCACCAGAACTGTTTAGTTTAGTTTTCTGGATTCTTTTTCTGCTTTCAGTCATAACTTTTTTTCTCCTTTGGATTGCCACAACATTTTGTTTATTTATCCACTATATATAACAACAACAAATATATATATATATATATATATATATATATATAAAATACATATAATATATATTTTATATATAAACAAAAATACATATATATACATATATAAACTATATATAAACAAAATGTAAAATGAGATGAAGCTGGTTATGTAATGATAAAGGGAACAATTCATCAAAAGGATATAATAATTTTAAATATGTCTGTACCAAACATCAGAGCAGCTAAAATTATAAAGCAAATATTAATAGATCTGAAGAGAGAGATCAGCTGTAATACAATAATAGTAGGTGATTTCAATACTGCATTTTCAACAATGAAAAGATCATACAAACAGAAAATCAATAGGGAGGCATAAGACTTAAATGAAACTATAGACCAAGTGAATCTAACAAGCATATACAGGACATTTCATCCAGCAGCAGAATACACATACTTCTCAGGTGCAAACCAAACATTCTCCAGGATATGTCATGTGATAGGCCACAAACAATTAACAAATTTAAGATCAAGTCATATTATGTATCTTCTCCAACCACAATGGTATGAAAATAGAAATCAATAATAAGTAATTTCATAAAATTCACAAATATATGAAAATTAAACAATATGTTTCCTAAACAACTAATAGACCAAAGTAGAAATTAAAAGAGAAATATAAGAATATCTGGAAACAAATGAAAATGAACACATGATGTACCAAAATTTATGGAATACAGCAAAAGTAGTTCTAAGGGGCAAGTCTGTACCAATAAATGTCTATATTAAAAAAAAAAAGGCCAGGCATGGTGGTTCACACCTGTAACCCCAACACTTTGGGAGGCTGAGATGGGCAGATCACCTGAGGTCAGGAATTTGAGACCAGCCTGATCAACATGGAGAAACCCCATCTCTACCAAAAATACAAAATTAGCCAGATGTGGTGGTGCATGCCTGTAATCCCAGCTAATTGGGAGGCTGAGGCAAGAGAATTGCTTAAACCTGGGAGGCAGAGGTTGAGGTGAGCCAAGATCGCACCATTGCACTCCAGCCTGGGCAACAAGATTGAAACTCTGTCTCAAAGAAAAAAATCTATTAAATCTCAAGAAACTAGAAAAACAAATGCAAACTAAGCCCAAAGTTCCTTACAGGAAATAAATAATAAAGATCATAGCAGATTAAATGAAATAGAGACTAGAAAAACAATAGAAAAGAACAATGTAAGTAGGACTTGTTTTTTTGAAAAGGTAAGAAAAATCCACGAAACGTTAGCTTGACTAAGATAAAAAGTGAGAAGACAAAGTCAGAAAGAATGTAATAGAAGAAATTATCATTGATACCACGGAAATACAATTGATCATGAGACCACTACAAGCAACTGTATATCAACAAATTGGATAACCTGGAAAAAACTAATAAATTTCTAAATTCAAACAACCTACCAAGACTGAATCATGAGGAAATAGAAAATCTGCACAGATCAGTAATGAGTAAATACATTGGGTTGGTAATAAAAAGTCTCCCATCAAAAAAAAAAAAAAAAAAAAAAATCCCAGAAAAAAATCTGATGGCTTCACTGCTGAATTCAACCAAACATTTAAGTAACTAATACAAATCATTGTCACACTCTTCCAAAAATATTAAGAAGAAATAATACTTCCAAACTTATTAGGCCAGCATTACTCTGATATCGAAGCCAGAATGAAGACTTTACAAGAAAAAGTTACAGGCCAGTATCCGTAACAAACGTTGACACAAAAGTCCTCAGCAAAATACTAACAAACCAAGATCAACAACAAATTAAAAGGATCATTCACCATGATCAAGTGTGATTTATCGTAGGGATACAAGGATGGTTCACATACACAAATGAATAAATGTGATCTACCAAATTAATTGAACAAAGAACAAAACTATATGATAATTTCAATAGATGAAGAAAAAACATGATAAAATGCATATCCTTTCATGATAAAAACTCTCAACATATTAAGTATACAATGAATGTACCTTGGCACAATAAAGCCCATAGCTAACATTATATTCAAAGGTAAAAAGTTGAAAGCATATTTTCTAGAATCAGAAACAAAATAAGTATGCCCACTCTCACCATTACTGTTCAATGTTGTACTCAAAGTCCTAGCCTGAAGAATCAAAAAAGAAAGAAAATGTGTCTAGAACAATCAGAAAAAAATACAGAAAGAAAAGGCATCCATATAGGAAAGGAAGAAGTTAAATTTTTCCTGCTGCAGATGGCATGATCATGTATATAGAAAACACTAAAAATTCCACAAACCAGTTAGAAATATCATTAGATCATTAAAATTCCAAGATACAAAATTTAAATTTAAAATAAAAAAAAATCACTGGCTTCTGTATATACTAACAATGGTCTATCCAAAAACGAAATCAAGAATGTCATTTTCAATAGATATCTCAAAAACCTTCTTAAGAATACATTTATCAAAGAAGGTAAGAGACCGTACACTGAAAACAATAAAACATTGATGAAAGACACAAACAAATGGAAAGATAGCCTGCTTTCATGAATTGGAAAAATTAATATTGTTAAAATGTACGTGCTACCGAAAGTGATATATAGCTTCGATGCAGTCCCTCTTAAAATTCCAATAACATTTTGTACAGAAATAGAAAAAAGCAATTCTAAAATTTGTATGGAACTACAGAAGACCCCAAATAGCCAAAATGATTTTGAGCAAAAATTGCATCACATACACTACATTACTACAATATACTACAATATTATCATTATCAAAAGAGCATGCCACTGGCATAAAAACAGATAAATAGATAAATAGAATGCAAATGGAATGTTATAGAAATTCCAGATATAAATCCCATTTAAGATAAATTGATTTTCAACAAAGATGCCAAGAACACACAACAGGGAAAGGAGAGTCTTTCCAATAAGCGGTATCAAAAAAACCTGAATATTCACATGCAGAAGAAAAAAAAGAGGTCCTTGTTCCACAATATATGGAAAAATTAACTCAAAGTAGATTAAAGACTTGAGACCTGACACTGTAAAACTACTGGGAAGAAAACACAGCTGAAAAGCTTCATGACATTGATTTGAGCAATAATTTTTTTTAGATACAGTTCCAAAGCACCAGCAACAAAAGCAAAAATAGACAAGTAACACTGCATCAAACAAAACAGTTTTTGTACAGAGGTTAGTATCCAAAATATATGAGAAACTCAAATCAATATCAGAAAGATAGCCCAGCTTTAAAATAAGCAAAAGACTTTATGGAGGATTCTCAAAAAATTAAAAGTAGAACTACCATATGATCCAGCAATCCCACTACTGTTTATATATCTAAAAGAAATAAAATTAGTATGTTCAGTGCACTAATATATTCATTGTAGCATTATTCCCAATGGACATGATATGGAATCAACCTGTGTCTATGATGGGATGAAAGAATAAAGAAAACATGGTATATATAAACAATGGAAGTGTTTCTTATAAAAGAAACATTCTTTCTTATAAAAGAAGGAAATCCTTTCATTTGTGATAAAATAGATAAATTTGAAGGATATTATGTTCAACCAAATAAGACAGGCGCAGAAAGACAAATATTTACATTTGTCATAATTTCACTTTATGTGGAATCTAAGAAAAGATTAACTCTTAGAAGCACAGAGGAGAATGGTACTTACTAGGAGCTTGGGCTGTGGGGAAGGGAGAATGTGAAAGAGATGTTTAAAAGATACAACATATCAGTTAGACAGCAGGAGTAGGTTTCAGAAATCCACTGTATAGCCTAGTAACTACCATTGATAACAACGTATTTTATTGTTGAAAATCACTAAAGAAGTGAATTTTAAGTTTTCTCACCATACAAAAATTTGTATGTGAGGGAATCATATGCTAATTTCCTCAATTTAGTCATAACATAATATATACATATTTCAATACTTCATGTTGTACACAATAGATGTATAGAATTTTGTCACGTTTTTAATTAATTAATTTTTAAAAAGCAGAAATAGACAAAGAATTCCCTTTTCCATGACCATTTCCATCTACTTTGGGGGAAAGTCTGTAAAGACCTTTGATGAAATCTCTTCTTTCTCTCTCTCCTTAATAAAATACTCACTTCTTGTCATGAGTGCATAACCAAATCATTCAAATAAAAGCAGATGTTTCCTGTTGATTGCATTGGATGGATAAATGAAATTAGTATATTTGTTTGGGGAGTTCTTGTTATACACAGTTACAGTATATAGCAATATTATTGTTGCCATTTATTGAGCAATCATCCCATGCCAGGTCCATGTACTACACCCCTTATTTATTTTCTATAGCAATCCTTCAACAATTGTACAACAATTAAATTTTTCACCTTTTACAGTAAAACAAGACAGTTTGGGAGCCAAAAGTGAAACCCACTTCTATTCAACACCGAGCCACATGCTTAACCCGAATGATCTCTTGCCCACATATCACAACTGGGGAAACACAGAGATGGAAAATGATTGACTGCTCCAATAACAGAGAGCCCCTTTTTTAAATAAAACTCAGAAACATTTGAACTTTGTATTATCAATAGCAATACTTTGATCACTTAGTCTGTGTATCAATTAGAGGATACAAATAACATTTGCATTTTGTCAATGAAGACATCATCAAGTTACAACGTACGGGTAACAGATAGCTTTAAGATTCACTTGCATCTTAGCTATTTCTCGTAATGAGTGAGTGACTCAAACTAATTTGAATAATTACTTTCAGACTCCAGAAAGCTGTTGGCATTATTCCTTTTTTTGTAGTGAGAAAATAAAAAGTTGAACTGAACTATTTTATTTTTACTTCTCTCTGACTATTAATTCTTGGTTAGAATTCCTTACATGTAGTTAAATGATTGGGGGGAAAAAAAAAAAGCAGAAGGAAGCAAGCGAAAGTAGAGGTTCTGACACCCTGACAAGATGGTGCTTGGATTTCTTTTTTTCATTTAAGAATTAACAATGTCCTGTATTTGTTGAAATAAAGTAGAAACGTCTGTTCAAATACTTTGCCCTTTTTGAAAATCGAGTCCTTTTATTAAGTTGTAAGAGTTTATTGTATTCTGGATTCTAGTTCCTTATCAAATATATAATTTGAAAACATTTTTTTCACAATCTGAGGGTATTTTCACTTCCTTGATCATGCCCTTTGAAGAACAAAGTGTTTTATTTGAATAAAGTTTAATGTATCTTTTTTCTTTTGTTTCTTGTTTTTTGAGTACCATATCTAAGAAACTATTACCTAATTCAAAGTCACAAAGATTTATGCCTATATTATCATCTAATAGTTCTATAGTTAAGCTCTAAAATTTAGGTCTTTGATCTATTTTGAGTTAAATTTTATATATGGTGTGAAGTTGGGCTTTACTTTTATTTATTTATTTTTACATGTGAATATCTAGTTGTCTTACCACATTTGTTTAAAAGATAATTATTTCCTCCATTGAATAGTCTTGGTATTTTGTCGTAGCTGTATGGTTTTATTTCTGAGGTCTAAATTTTATTCCATTAACCAATGTGTCCATTCTTATACAAATGAAATATTGTTTATTAATGTAACTTTGTAGTAAGCCTTGAAATTGGAGAGTGGGAGACTTCTAATCATCTTTTGTGCAAAGCTGTTTTGATTTCTCTATATTCTTTTCATTTCCATGTGCATTGTAGAATCAACTTATCAGTTTCTGGAAAAAATAAATGTTGCGGGGTGGGGGGATGCTAAGATTTTGATAGAGGTTGCACTGAATTTGTGAATCAACTTGGAGAAGTTTGCTACCTTAAAAATGTTATACCTGGATCCGTGAACACAGAATATCTTTATAATTAATGAGGTCTTTAATTTCTTTCAATGTTATTTTGTAATTTTCAGTGAACAAGTCTTACACTTCTTTGGTTCAATTTACTCCTTAATATTTTATCCTTTTGATGCTGTTTTAAGTGGAATTATTTTCTTTTTTTTTTTGAGATGGAGTTTCACTCTTGTTATCCAGGCTGGAGTGCAATGGCGTGATCTCAGCTCACCACAACCTCTGCCTCCTGGGTTCAGGCAATTCTCCTGCCTCAGCCTCCTGAGTAGCTGGGATTACAGGCACGCGCCACCATGCCCAGCTAACTTTTTTATATTTTTAGTAGAGACGGGGTTTCACCATGTTGACCAGGATGGTCTTGATCTCTTGACCTCGTGATCCACCCGCCTCGGCCTCCCAAAGTGCTAGGATTACAGGCTTGAGCCACCGCGCCCAGCCAGAATTATTTTCTTAATTTTATTTTTGCATTGTTCTTTACTAGAACATGAAAGTATAATCAAATTTTGTGTATTGATCTTATATCTTGCAATCTGCTTAACTCTTTTATTAACTCCAATATGTTTATGTATTTGTTCATAGATTGCTTTTTTTTGTTTTTTTGTTTTTTTGTTTTTGAGACGGAGTCTTGCTCTGTCGCCAGGCTGAAGTGCAGTGGTGCTATCTTGGCTCACTGCAACTTCCGCCTCCCGGTTCAAGCAATTCCCCTGCCTCAGCCTTCTAAGTAGCTGGGACTACAGGTGAGCGCCATTACTCCCGGCTAATTTTTATATTTTAGTAGAGATGGGTTTTCACTAAATTGGCCTGGATGGTCTCCCATCTGCTTGATCCGCCTGCCTTGGCCTCCCAAAGTGTTGGGACTACAGGTGAGAGCCACCGCGCCCGGCCTACTCTTTCCTTTTCAATTTGGGTATCTTTTATTTCTTTTTCCTACCTAATTGTCCTGGCTAGAACCTGCAGTACAATGTTGAATAAAAATGGTGAAAGTGGACCTCTTTGTCTTTTTCCTGAGCTTAGAGGATAAAGCTTTCAACTTTTACTGTTAAGTATGATGTTAGTTCTGGATTTTTTTGTAGCTATCCTTTACCAGATTGAAGAAGTTCCCTTCAATTCCAAGTTTGCTGAGTGTTCTCATTATGAAAGTGTGTTACATTTTGTCAAATGCCCTTTCCTCTCTATTGAGATGACTGTAGAATGAAATTCTTCTGGGAGGCGGAGGTTGCAGTGAGCAGAGATCACAGTGAGTGGAGATGGCACCACTGTACTCCAGCCTGGGCGACAGAGCAAGACTTTGTCTCAAAAAAATAAAGAAAGAAAAAAAATAATAAAATTTTCATCATTTACTCTGTTAATATGGTGTATAACAGTAATTAATTTTAGTTTGTTAAATGAACCTTGTATTCCTGGGATAAATCTTATTTGGCCATGTTGTGTGATATTTTTATATGTTGCTGGACTGTTTATTAGCTTTTATTAGGAATTTTTATATCTATATTTATAAGAGAGGTTCTGTAGTTTTATTTTGTTATGACATTGTCCAGTTCTGATATCAGGGTAATACTGGCCTTGGAGAATGAATTGAGAATGATCTCTTCTAAGTTTTTGAAGAGTTTGTAAAGGATTGCTGTTAATTCTTCCTTAAGCATTTGGTAGAATTGAATGGTGAATTCATCTGTTGTTTTTTTGCAGGAAGTTATTTTGAAATACTGATTCAACCTGGGGTTTTTTTGTTTGCTTTTTGTTTTTTACTGAGACAGAGTCTAACTAACTCTGTCCTCAGTTTCCTGACTAGCCAGGACTACAGGCGTGTGCCACCACGCCTGGCTAATTTTTTGTATTTGTGGAACAGACCGGTTTTCACCATGTTAGTCAGGATGGTCTCAATCTCCTGATCTCGTGATCTGCCCGCCTCGGCCTCCCAAAGTGCTGGGATTACAGGTGTGAGCCACCGTGCCCGGCCCTGATTCAACCTTTTTACTGCTATAGAATGATTCTATTTCTTCTTAATTTGGTTTTGCTAATTTGTGTCTTCCTAGGAATTTATCCATTCCATACAGGTTTCTAATTGTTGGCATTCAATCATTCATATTATTCCTTTATAACTATTTTGCCCCTGTAAAGTTGGCAGTAATATCACCAGTCCTTTAAATTTTATTATATTTTTTAAATCTATAAATATTTTGTCTCATCTTTATTAAGAAGAGCCGTGAGATATACAGACATTTCACCCAGAAGGGGATTTGATCTAGTGAGTGAGCATGGCAGCAGGACTTTTCAAATTCAAACATGCTGTAATGTGGAAGTTTAGCTTATTTTCAAGCAATATCTTCAATAGTGATTGACAACATGAAAGATGCCTAAGTAGAAGTGAGTAGGGGATTTTGGTCCATACTGAGTCAAGGATTAGACCTACCGTTCACTTGTAGCACATGACACAAGGTAAAACATTATCGAATCATTAACTAAGGGGAAACCACTGAGCAAGGATTCATCTGAAATGTAAAGGCCCTGGTAATAGGAAGCAAGCAAAAACTGTATTCAAACTCCAGGCTCTATTAGAAGATGCCAATGTAAATTAGCAGTGTCTTTGTAAGAAAAAAATTCTCTAAGCCTAAGCATGTCGTAAGCAGCAGGAAAACATACTCTCAGAATTAAGACCACAGGGAAAAAAAACTGTCAAGAAAATGATTTGTGACTCCATTTAAAGGATGGACTCCTCAGCCAGCAGGAGCTATGAACTATGATAAATGTCCATGTTCTCACCTTTCTTCAGCTTCCGGGGTGATGGTAGTTTTAAAAAAGTTCTATCCTGGCCGGGCGTGGTGGCTCAAGCCTGTAATCCCAGCACTTTGGGAGGCCAAGGCGGGTGGATCATGAGGTTGAGAGATCGAGACCATCTTGGTCAACATGGTGAAACCCCGTCTCTACTAAAAATACAAAAAATTAGCTGGGCATGGTGGCACGTGCCTGTAATCCCAGCTACTCAGGAGGCTGAGGCAGGAGAATTGCCTGAACCCAGGAGGCAGAGGTTGTGGTGAGCCGAGATCGCGCCATTGCACTCCAGCCTGGGTAACAAGAGCGAAACTCCATCTCAAATATATATATATATATATATATATATATATATATATATAAATATATATATAAATATATATATATATTTATATATATATATATATATATAAAAGTTCCATACTATCAAAGATCAGAGTCTCTTCATGTGTTCTTCCAATCTTCTCAGGAGCTTTTATATTATCAATTATTCCTTTTATAGTTTGCATCTTTAATCATCCTCTATAATTTTCCCAACTATCATTTAAAAAAACAAACAAAAAAAACCCTGGCAGGGCACAGTGGCTCACATCTGTAATCCTAGCACTTTGGAAGACTGAGGTGGGTGGATCACCTGAGGTCAGGAGTTTGAGACCAGCCTGACCAACATGGTGAAACCCCGTGTCTACTAAAAATACAAAAAAAATTAGCCGGACATGGTGGCAGACACCTGTAGTACCAACTACTTGGGAGGCTGAGGCAGGAAAATTGCTTGAACCCAGGAGGCAGAACTTGCAATGAGCCAAGATCACACCACTACACTCCAGACTGGGTGAGGGACACTCATAATCTTCTACCTACTATGTCTTTCCATCCCATTGAGGCCAAACTTGAAATAATTTTTGGCCTCTAATACTTTTCACATATTTACTCTTCAACTCATTTGAATCTCACTTTCACCTTTCCCTTTACCGAAATACTAAAAACAGCCCTTTCTAAAAATCTTATTGCTGCTAAATCCAATAAGCACTTTTCTGTCCTCATTTTCCTGGGTATCTTTGCAGTTTCTCCATTGCTGACAACTGCCTGCTTCTTGGAAAACTCCCCAGTTTTCTTGTTTTCTCCTACTTTGCTGATTACTGTTTTTCAGTTTCTTTTACCATTTCCTCCCTCTCTGACCTTTAAAAGATGAACTTACTCAGGGTTTGATTCTAGATTTTCTTTGTCACATTTCAATGTATTCCTGGGAGATACATGGAGTCACTCTACATGTCAGTGACTCCAAAAGTTATACCTCTCTCCTCACCTCTTTTGGACCACACCTGTGCATCCAAAGACACTTTCCCACCTGGATTTCTTATAAGATTCTCAACTATGTCACAAAGTGAACTACTCATTTTACCCTAAGGTTTCATTTATTTTTCAGTATTCAGTATCTTAAAAAGGGCATGACCATTTACCCAGGAATTCATTCAAGAAACTCTTTCTTCTCTGTTGCCTCTTCTTTTCCAATCCATCACTAAGTTGTCAATTAAGTCTCTGAAATATTTCTAAAACCTTTCACTTCCTTCTATCTTACCAGCTCTTTAGACCAAAAAGGTATCATCTTAAACACCTGCACTGTTGAAATACCCTCAATAAGAAGTCTTCTCAAATTCACTCTTTCTCCCCTTCATTCTCTACAAAGCTGTTAATCTTTTGGAAATGCAAATGACTGTCTGTAATACTACTGTTTAAAATCCTTCAACTGTTTTCCATTACCCATAGAATAAATATTGCAAGTCATAACACGATCTAGAAAGTCCTCTCAGTCTCATCTAGATCTGTCTTCCCCTTCTCGTAATTCAACCACAATTACCCTTCTTTCACTTATTCAAAACTGTCAAGCTACTTTCTGCCGCAAGGACTTTGCACCTGCAGGAAGGCATACTCCCCTTCCGCCACTTAGACACACACATTTTAAGCCTCAATTAAAGTTGTTACTTCCTCAACAAAATCTCCTCTGATTTCTCCAGACTAAGTGGGTCATCCTGTCACAGCCTTTTACTGCACTGTGTACATTTCCTGAATAGCTCATATCTCAACTGTAAATCAATTATGTTTTTGTTCAATATCTGTCTCCATTACACTGTAAGCTTAAATATGCCACCGTGTATAGTTGCCATGTTCAGGACTGTGAACATATGGTTATTATGTTCAGTGACCACAATTCCTGGCACATAATTATCTTCCCAGAAATATCTAATAATTAAACAAATGAACAAAGAAATATAGTAAAAGAACAGTTATGGTTCCCTTTGTGCTTCCATGTCTCTCCTTATAAAACTATTTCAAATCCCACCCGCTGGAGGGAAGTCTCCTGCTGATTTTACACACAAAATAGATCTTTCTTCAGGAAAGTAAGAGAATGAGCATCTCCAAAATTAGGCAGGGCCGAGAATTTCAAATCCAGAGTCTCACTGCCTAGAGGAAAAGATAGCAAGAGAAATCAAAGGCTGGCATATTTAGCTGTTTTTCTCCTAAGTGGAGGATATAACTGGCATTGAGCAAGTGAGGTAGAGAGGAATCAAACATGACTGTGACGATTTGATAGGCAAATTAACTAAAAATAGATGAACACCTCAATGCATTCCTAGATCAGGCAATAAACTGTAATGATGCTTGTTGTGCTCAGGAAATGATGTCAATGTCGTTATTGAGAAAGAACAAAAAAAAAATCCTTTTTTTAAATGAGAATCTCTTCAAATGAAGAGCCTTCCTATAACTTCTGTGCCTTTTCTCCTTATGTGTGCCTTTTGGATTTGGACTGTGAATAATCCTCAAAGTTTTGTCCCTGAGAGGTATCTGACTCATAGAGTAATATTAATATGTAATACTTCTGTCCTTGGCCACTTTCCTAACTTTATTCTTATAAGGAACTAACTTCTTGAGTCTCATTTGCTCTTCTCTCACACTCATTTCAGCTTTTTCTTTTCTTTTACCCTGATAGCTGGTTTAGACCTTGCCTCACTGTGCAGCGGAGAGAGGAGACTGCTTTCAAGCCACCATTTCTTTGTTCGCACAATTTCCCTTGTCTGGAGACTCTTTATACTTCATTTAATCTACCTGGAAAACGCATTACTGTATTTTAAAAATCTGAGATACAAGGTCATCTTTTCCAATAAATGATTCCTTGATCCTCTTCTTAGGACAAAATTCCTTGCTGCTTCTTTCATATTCTTGTAGCACAATATAATGTGTTGTTTTACTTGTTGCAATATGTGTGTTAGTAATTAAGTCGAAGTCTGGGTCTCCCTCTAAATTCTGGATGGCTGGAGGACAAGGATAGTAATTCCTCATTTTTCACTGCACTACATACCTTCTAGCCTGGGGTGGGGATTAAAGGAGAAAATAGATAAAATATTTAGCAGAGCACCTGGCACAGAGTGTTAAAGTGGATAATTATTTTATCATTGATTATCCTAATTTAAATAATCTGTATACTTAGCAAATTAGTTTTTTAAAAACTTCCTTTATTGTGATAATGCACTTAAATATTTACATTGTCATTCGACAGGTTAAGTGTTCTTGGTCACCTATGTTAGAAAGTAAATATCTTTCTACGTCCGACATATAACATTGAGACTACCAAATGCTGGGCTTCTGTCCCTAACATGTAAGATGTTTAGGCTAATTAAATCTGAGGTCTTTGAACACTCTGTGGCAATATTCTAATGAACCCTTTCTTATGACCATCTGTTGTCTAGTTGTAGCATATATATTAATCTTTTTGAGAGAGAGTCTTGCTCTGTAGCCAGGCACCAGGCTGGAGTGCAGTGGCACAATCTCGGCTCACTGCAATCTCTGCCTCCTGGGTTCAAGCAATTCTCCTGCCTCGGCCTCCCGAGTAGCTGGAACTACAGGCATGTGCCACCATGTCCAGCTAATTTTTGTATTTTTTTAGAAGAGATGGGGTTTCACCATGTTAGCCAGGATGGTCTTGATCTCTTGACCTCGTGATCTGTCCTCGGACTCCTAAAGTACTGGAATTACAGGCGTGGGCCACCGTGCCCGGCCAAGATTCAGATATATTTAACTCCCAATGTAGTACCTAGAACAATAATAGTCCCACAATAACCTTGTGAAAAATGTATACATTGAATTCCTTAAAAAGTCACTGCTTTAACTTGGTGATATGGTTTGGATTTTTGTTCCCACCCAAATTTCATGTCAAATTGTAATCCCCAATACTGGAAGTGGGGCCTGGAGGGAGGTGTTTTGATCGTGCGGGTGGATTTCTCCCTTGCTGTTCTCATGACGGTGACTGAGTTCTCATGACATCTGGTTGTTTAAAAGTGTGTAGCCCCTCAACACTCTCTCTCTTCCTCCTGCTCTGGCAGTGTAAAGATGTGCCTGCTTTCCCTCTGCCTTCAGACATGATTGTAAGTTTCCTGAGGCCTCCCCAGAGCCATTACGCTTTCTGTAAAGCCTGCAGGACTGTCAGCCAATTAAACCTTGTTTCTTTATAAATTACCCAGTCTCAGGTATTTCTTTATAGCAGTGTGAGAATGGGCTAATACAGAAAATTGGTACCAAGGAGTAGTGCACTGTTATAAAGACACCTGAAAACGTGGAAGTGGCTTTGGAGCTGGGTAACAAGAAGAGGATGGAAGAGTGTGGAGGGCTCAGAAGAAGACAGAAAGATGAGGGAAAACTGGGAACTTCCTAGAGACTTGTTGAATGGTAGTAACTAAAATCCTGATAATGATAATGACAGTAAAGTCCAAGATGGGGGGGGGCGTCTCAGATGAAAATGAGGAACTTATTGGGAACTGGAGCAAAGGTTACTTTCATTGCTAGCAAAGAGGCTGGATGCATTATGCCCCTGCTCTAGGGATATGTGGAACTTTGAATGTGAGAGTGATGATTTAGGGTGGCAGAAGAAATTTCTAAGCAGTAAAGCATCCAAGATGTAGCCCAGCTGCTTCTAACAATCTATGCTCACAGGCAGGAGCAAAGAAAGGATCTGAAGTTGGAACTTATATTTAAAAGGGAAGCAAAGCATAAAAGTTTGGAAAATTTGCAGCCCAGCCATATAGTAAAATAGAAAACTCCATTTTCTGGGGAGAATGTCAAGGTAACTACAGAAATTTGCATGAATAAAAGGTAGTCAAATGCTCATACCCATGGCAGTAAGAAAAAGGCCTCCAAGGCATTTCAGAGACTTTTGGGAACAGTCCCTTCCATCATATGCCCAGGGGCCTAGGAGGGAAGGATGGTTTTGTGGGCCAAGGCAAGGACCCCAGTGCCCTGTGCAGCCTCAGGACACTGCTCTTCACAGCCCAGGTGCTCCAGCTCCAGCCACATCTAAAAGGCACACAGGTACATACAGCTCAGGGTGCTGCTTCAGGGGATACAAGCCATAAGCCTTGGCAGGTTCCACATGGTGCTTAGCCTGTGGGTGCACAGAGTGCAAGAGTTGAGGCTTGGGAGCCTCCACCTAGACTTAGAGAAGGTGGCGGAGAGTTAAGGGAGGTTTTAGGAAGTGCTGTTTCTATGAGTTTTTGCACGGATGCATGGTATGACACAACACCCAGCAAGAATGAGTGCAAATACTGTGACTGCAAGAGAAGTAAGAATTGAGGCTATGATTCCTTTCCATTTACTGAACCATTTTCTAGCCACCCTGTGTAGGGGTCATTTACCCCTGAGTTTTTGGCTAAATCATTGGAAGGAGCAGTTAGACCTTGCAGTGCCTTCATTATACTTCCATCAGGGGCAGTATTGTTTGGGACGAAGGTACAACATTGAGTTTTAAGAATGATGTAAACTCCTCCTCTTTCTGCTAATATCATGTCTAAGGCTATTCTATTTTTCCAAGCCATCTGGCTAGTAGCCCTTAATTGCTCAGTTATTCCTTTAACAGCATCTCTAGTGTAGTTAATAAACCACTGTGATAGTCATAAATGCAATTCATCCAATCTACATTTTTATTAATTGTCACCCACCAAAATGTTGACTCACATCCTGTAGCGATTTCATTTCAGGCTATAAATTTATCTGATACTCCTCGTGGGCTTCCAATTGCATCTAAATGTGAGAGTTGAAAGACCTGTGAGGGGCTTTCCTTGTTTTAGGATGTAGTTTTCCTCTCTGTGGTTGATGAAATGCTAGGGTGAAAGGGACAGCCAGTTGGACTAGGTACAAGTGTCGCTCCAGTTACTTGGGAGAGTACCCAGTAAAGGTCAACTGCAATACCACCATACGTTTGCTCGGGGATGAACAAGGGCTGCCTGATTGGTAAGCTCTTGAAAAAGTTTTAAGTTCACTGCATCCTTTCAGGTCTCCAAGTAATGCTAAGTTTTCCCCTTGTCATGAGCAACACAGAGTGAACTTAGTGTCAGGAGCTGGGAGCTGGATGGCCCTCAGGGGCTGGCCCGCAGGGTGTCGAACTTCGGGATATAGCAGAGAGAGAGTTTTGCTTGCCTTGTTACCCCAGGCTGTGGGATCTTGGAAAAGAGCTACCATACAGCCCATGCCTACTTGCTACCTCTTAGCTATGAGAAAAATCAGAATGATCTTATCCTGTAAAGTGGACCAGTGTGATATTCAAAAGAATGTAAAAATGATAAACATGGTCAAAATCATTGAGGACTATATTACAAAAGAGACTAGGACCACTAACACCATCAAGTAAAGGTAAATTGTATTTGATTCTCTATCCTAAAGGGATCACTAATTTAATAATAGCATACCAAATGCCAGTAGCTGGGTTAATGTGCTTCAGTAACGATAATACATTTGCTAATGAAAGTCAATTCTGAATGAGTATCCAATGTTTCTGTATCTCATGTGATAACAGGAACTGGCTTTCTTTGTTCTAGACTGTGTTTTCAATTTCATATTTTCAAGTTTATGTGTATAGCAAATAGCCTTGGAAGACCGATAGAGTTTGGAGCTGTCTCCCCACCAAATCGCATGTCTAATTGTAGTTGGAGGTGGGACCTGGTAGGAGGTAACTGGATCATGAGGGCAGAGTTCTCATGAATGGATTAGCACCATCTCCTTAACGCTGTTCTGGTAACAGTTTGTGAATCAATGATTGTGATATCTGGTAGTTT
The DNA here is from genome assembly GCF_048565385.1 of Saimiri boliviensis. Lineage (NCBI taxonomy): Eukaryota > Metazoa > Chordata > Mammalia > Primates > Cebidae > Saimiri > Saimiri boliviensis. Next base: position 79,659,056 of record NC_133456.1, read on the forward strand.
AAAAGCATGTAGCACCTCCTCTCACTCTCTCTCCCTCCTGCTCTAGCTGTGTGAAATGCCTCACTCCCCTTTGCCTTCCTCCATGATTGTTAAGTTCCCTGAGGCCTCTCCAGAATCTGATGCCGCCATGCTTCCTGTACAACCTACAGAACCAAGAGCCAATTAAACATCTTTTCTTTCTAAATGCCTTTCCTTCTACCCACACCTCATTCTACTTAACCACAGGTGAAGTTTTTAATAATTGTGATTCATTACAGGCCAGGGATTTTGCCACTTCACTTGACAACAGAAACGAAGCGAGTCCCCGTGACTTCCAGAACGTGGCTGATCTAACCCCAAAACGTCATCCTGAGGATTGGCTTTTGAGGCCCACTCCTCTCCTCCTTATCAATTATAGTTGCCTGGGGCTATAAGAAAACAGAATAGATGGCAAAACCTACAAAGTGCTAACGCTTTATGGAGAACTGTGAGGGCAGCAGGAGAGAAAAGGATAATGATGCACAAAAGTGAAAATGAATACAGGGTGATATTTTCTTTTCAGGCCACATTTTTATGGGAACTTCCAAGTCATAAGTGTACATTTAATCTTTAATTACCAAACAGGTTTTTAAAATGGTTGTAACATTTAACTCACAGTAATGTTGTGTGAGTTCCGGTTCCTTCCGTTTTGGAAAAGACAATTATTTTCCCATTGAATTACCTTGGCATCTTTATTGATAAAGCAATTAAATGTATATTTGTTAGTTTCTTTCTAGATTCTCTATTTATTCCATTGAATTATTTATTTAGGTCAATACTATAGCCTTGATTACTGCAGTTTTATAACAAGACGTGAAAACAGGTAGTTTAAGTCCACAAATTTTGTTATTTTTCAAAATTGTTTTGATCGTTCTAGTATCTGCATTTCTATATTAGATTTCAAATCAGTTTGCCAATTTCTACAAAAGCATTGAAATTTTTAATGGAATTGCATTTATTAGATTTATAGATCAATTTTGAGATAATTTTTTCTTTTTAAAATATTTGTTCTTGCAATCCATGATCACAGAGTGATTTCCTGCTTTGGATTGTTTTTCATTTCCATGAGCAATATTTTGTAACATTCAGACTAGAAATCTTGTCTATCTTTATTAAACTTTTTGTCAAGAATTTTTTGTATTTTGATGCTAAGGCAAATGGATTTTTGAAATTTTATTTTCTAATTGTTTGGTGCCAATATGTAAAATTATAAATAACTTAAATGTATTATTTTTGGTCATTGCTTTGCAGACTCTTAGAGTTTTTATTTAGACAATTATATCCTATATAAAGTTTTGCTTCTTTTCTGATCTGTGTGCATTTTATTTTCTTTCCTTCTTACTGCACAGCTAAATATCACATAGTAAAATGTTGAATAAAAATTGAGATCCTTTCCTTGTTCTCACCCTCAGAAGGAAACCATGCAATATTCCACCAGTAAGCATGATGCTAATTTATGTTTTCCTTTATGGTATTGAGGAAACATCCTTCTTCAATTCCTAGTCGGTTGAGAGTTTGTTTTTTAAACAGTAAATTGATATTGCATTTTTCTCAAAGGTGTTTTTTATATTTATTGAGATGTTCACTATGTTGAATTACATTGATTTTTTTTTTTTTTTTTTTTGAGACTGAGTCTCGCTCTGTCACCCAAGCTGGAGTGCAGTGGAGCAATCTCAGCTCACTGCAACCTCCCTTTCCAGGGTTCAAGTGATTCTCCTGCCTCAGCCTCCCAAGTAGCTGGAACTACAGTGTACACCACTGTGCCTGGCTAATTTTTGTATTTTTAGTAGAGACAGGGTTTCACCACATTGCCCAGGATGGTCTCGATCTGTTGACCTCGTGATCCACCTGCCTTGGCCTCTTAAAGTGCTGGGATTATAGGTGTGAGCCACCCTGCCCAGCCACATTGACTGATCTTTGAATATTAAGCTGACTTTGTATTCTTTGCAGTGATCCCACTTGGTATTTATCTAGTGTTTCTGTTATACACTTCTAGATTTTATTTGCTAATATTTTGCTGAGGGTTTTTGAATCTATCTGTGTAAGATACATTAATCTATGTTGCCATTTTCATACAATATCTTTGTCAGGTTTTGTATTTGGCACTATGCTGAGCACATAAAATGAATTAGATCATACTTCGTCCTCCTAACTTTTGAGTCTTTCAACCTGTTGTTGGCATAGGAAGTGAAGGGCTGTCTTGGGGACTGAGCCCTAAGCTGTGGGATCTGACACCACTTCCAGCTAGATACTGTCAGAATTAGATTGGCATACACCCAGCTGGTGTCTGCTACAGAACTGATACTTGCATCATGTATAAGGAAATCCCTTCGTACATTTGGTGGTGGATGACCTCTGTGTTAATAATTGTTATTGTGGTGTGAGAGCAGAGGAAAAAGAGTTTGTGTTTTTCCACTGCTAGAATCATGCTACCTATTGCCTATTGCTTCAGAATGCTTGTCTCATATATTTTCTCTACTTTTTTCATCATTTCTGGAGAAGAACATGTTTAGAACTCTTTATTCCTTCTTGGGCAAAAGCTCAACTTTAAATATGTCTTTAAATCTTGAATTATTAGTTATGTAATATTTCCAATAAAAAATTAAAAAGTCACCAATGAACCACACTCAGATTGGAGGTAAACAAGCTGCCATACTTGTCTTTACGTACATAATTGAAATATACTCTTTTGGTTATCTATTTCTGCATAATAGAGCATTCTATAGCTTATTACCTTTATACAATAGCATGTGTTTATTTATTCAAATTTCTGCAAATGGGGTAAGGTCAGAGAGTTCATCTTACCTCTGTCCCATGTGACTTCTCTTGAGATAGCTCAAGTGGGTTTTGTAGATCGGTTTTCAAAGTGGTTGGCAATAAGCTCCATTGGGAGCTCCATTTAGTATGTTGGCTGGGGTCTTTGTTTTCTTCCACATATCCTTCCATATAGCCAGTTTCTTACAGCATATTAGGACAGTCTGCTTTTCTTTTTTTTTTTTTTTTTTTCAGACAGAGTCTCGCTCTGTCACCCAGGCTGCAGTGCAGAGGCATGATCTTGGCTCACTGCAACCTCTGCCTCCCGGGTTTATGTGATTCTCCTGCTTCAGTCTCCCCAGTAGCTGGGACTGCAGGCATGCACCACTATGCCCAGCTAATTTTTTGTATTTTTAGTAGAAATGGGGTTTCTTTATGTTCACCAGACTGGTCTCAAACTCCTGACCTCAGGCAATCTGCCCACCTCAGGCTCCCAAAGTGCTGGGATTGCAGCCATGAACCACCGTACTGTGTCAGCTTTTTTTTTTAAACAAGACAACTGACTTCCTTAAGAGCATGAACACAGAAGTTACCTGGCCTTCTTATGTCTGCTGCATTTTATTGATTAATTAGTAACAGGTCCAGCCTGGGTTCAACAGGTGAGGAAATCAATTCCACGTTGTGATGGAGGGTTATAAGGTCACATTGCAGGAGGGTGTGTGTAATGAGAAGCAATATTGTGGTCATTTTTAAAGCACTAATTTATGACACACATCTTCCTACCTTCTGTTTTCCTTTGCTCCATTCTCAGAGGTAGATACTGTAATCGATGTCCCTATTTCCCACTCATATTTGTATAGTTTTACCAGACTTCTCTGTAGCAGTGAATGCTTTTCATACTTTAAGCATTTTCCACATAGGGCAAAACAAAATCTTAGGGATATCTCACTAATCTGAGATCACAAGGAAAGTAGCCTGTAGAAAAGGAATTTCCTAAACTACAGGCCTCCTGCAGAAAAATTGACTGAATGGTTCATCCTTTAAATTGGGTTCCAATCTTCCAGCTTGAAAATCTTCATTTATTTATTTATTTTGAGACGGAGTCTTGCTCTGTCACCAGGCTGGAGTGCAGTGGTACAATCCCAGCTCACTGCAACCTCTGCCTCCTGGGTTCAAGCGATTCTTCCGCCTCAGCCTTCCGAGTAGCTGGGACCATGGGCACATGCCACCACGCCCGGCTATTTTTTTTGTATTTTTAGTAGAGACGGGGTTTCACCTTGTTGATCAGCATGATCTCGATCTCTTGACCTCGTGATCAGCCTGCCTCAGCCTCCCAAATTGCTGGGATTACAGGTGTGGCCACCACGCTCGGCCGTATTTATTTTTATTTTTTGCTTTGAGAGGGGATCTCACTCTGTCACACAGGCTGGAATACAGTGGCACAATCAAACCTCACTGTAACCTCCGCCTCTCCAGGCTCAAGTGATCCTCCCACCTCTGCCTCCCAAGTAGCTGGAACCACAGGTACGCACCAACATGTCTAGCTAATTTTTTATATTTTTGGTAGAGATGGGAACTCATAATGTTGCCCAGGCTGGTCTGGAACTCCTGAGTTCAGGCAATCCACCTACCTTGGCCTCCCAGAGTGCTGGGATTACAGGTGTGAGCCACTGTGCCTGGCTGAAGATCTTTTAATTAAGATTTTCCTTCACACAGTTGTTTCTTGCTTTGGGTTTTTTTTTTTTTGTAACCTTTGGTTGAAAAAATACATAATTGTAAATCATATGATCTTAATATTTGTAAAGAAATTTATATATGTTACTCACAGCTTTATTTGTATTCATTTAAGAATTAAAAATATGCTTTACAAAAAAATTTTAACTTATATAGTCTGTATGTAATTTTTGATGCACATATAAATTTGTAGAAATTACCATAAAACTCCACCATAAAAGATGTTTGGGGGAAAAAAATGGCCGGGCGTGGTGGCAGGTGCCTGTAATCCCAGCTACTCAGGTGGCTGAGGCAAGCGAATCACTTGAACCTGGGAGGAGGAGGTTGCCGTGAGCCAAATCTGCACCACTGCACACCAGCCCAGGTGACAGTACATGACTCTGTCTCAAAAAACAAAGGCTATTTTTTTTAAAATTTACTTTTTGGAAAAGTATTATTTGATCAGCATATTCCAGATACGCTTCAATTATTCTTTGCAAAATGCTTTATCCAGCAATTTACCCAATACATATTTCATGAGCAGCTATTACATGCCAACACTATTCTATGTACTGACAATTACGGTATTAACCCACATAGACAAAGTTTCAGTCTTTGTGGTAGATTGGAAAGATATAATAAATAAATATATAAATATATAATATTGACAAGAATAACTGACCTGGAGAGAAAAACAGAGTAGGCAAGATATGGAATGACAGATTGGGTTGCTATTTTAGGTAACATCAGGGAAGGTCACTAGGAGAAGGTGACATTTGAGCTGACACTGGATTAAAATTAGAGGAGTAAATCATGCAGTTATTGGCATAGGGGACCTTTCTAGGAAGAGGGACCAGTTAAGTGAAAGGCCCTGAAGTAAGATTTTGCATGGCTTATTCAAAGAACATCAAGTTGGTCACTTTGAGAGTAGGGCAGTGAGAAGGGAATGGGAGGATGCACAGGAGGTGGCTTTAGCAGATGATGCTAACCACTTTAGATTGTATTCTGAGAAGGTAAGATACCACTCAAGGTTCATATACAAAGCAATGACATGCTCTGGCATGCTTTAAGATATAAGTCACTCTGGCTCCTGTGTCAGTCAATTCCAGGGGAACAAGAGCAGAAATAAGAAACTGCAAAGGAGGCTACGGGCAAAATCCAAGTAGAGATGATGAGGGTTTAGACCACAGTGATAGCAGTCAGGAAATGAGATGTGAAATTTTTATTGTATTTTAAAGCTTGAGTTGACTGAATCTGCTGAAGGAAAATGTAGGGTGTGAAAGAAAGAGAGTGAAGAATAGAGGACTCTAGAATTTTTGATGTGACAACGGGATGAGTACAGAGATGAAGTATACAAAGGAGCAACAGGTATTGAAGAAATCACGAGATCAGTTTTGGGTATTCATGAATAAGTGCTAATTAAACATTCCTATTAGTAAGAAAAAATAGTCGGTTGGTGCTATGGTTTGTGTCTCGCCAAAATTCAGGTATTATCAATTGATAGTATTAAGAGGTGGTGGCTGTAAGAGGTGATTAGGTCATAAGGGCCTCTTCCTGGTTAATGGGATTAAGACTCATACAATAAACTTCATGCAACATTGTTCCTCAATAAATTCTCCAGAGTAAGAATAGTTAGGAAGTAGAAGTTTGAGAACAGGAGTACTGTCTGAATCTGAAACACTGTAACATTTAAATGTTTGGGAAATGGTGGTAGAAACACTAAAGAGTGTGATAAGAAATGATACAGGGCCAGGCATGGTGGCTCAGGCCTGTAATCCCAACACTTTTGGAGGCTGAGGCAGGCCGATCAAGGAGGTCAAGAGGTAGAGATCATTCTGGCCAATATGGTGAAACCCAGTCTCTACTAAAAATACAAAGATTAGCTCGGCGTGATGGCCCGAGCCTGTAGTCCCAGCTATTCAGGAGGCTGAGGCAGGAGAATTGCTTAAACCTGGGAGGTAGAGGTTGCAGTGAGCCAAGATTGTGCCACTGCCCTCCAGCCTGGTGACAAATTGAGACTCCATCTCAAAAAAAAAAAAAAAATTGCGTGTGTGTTGGGGGGTTAGTTTTCACATACAGTACAGGGACTGTCAGTTATCTAGCTAGGAATTCAAACCACAGGTATTGTAACCCACATTATTATCAGAAGGCTATACTCTAAAGGACATTATAATAAGACCTTTAGCTATTTTAAAAATCTTAGATTAATAATAGGAACTCTAAAGCATCATTGAATGAATGCAAGAAATTTTCCACTAGGAAAATTAAGGGTACTCAAAATAGGTGGAGGTATATTAACTGCCTAAAATATTTTAAAGAAATCCCACACTCTTATTTGGACAAGGTATAACAGCCAAAGGAGCTTTTCAGCCTTTACTTTTTGCAATGGTTCCAAAGGCATGAGTCCAAAATAATGTCTGTGTTTGCACAAATCTTTTATAGACTGTGTAGTCAGACTCCATAAAAGATAGGAAATTGGGACTTCATTATGTTTTCAAAACAGTCTTTATGACTTCTTTGTATCTACCTGCTAATAAATGTGTGTGTGTGTATACATATAAATATGTGCATATATGTGGTATACAAAAATATATAAGTGACTGTGTATTTGTACATACATTCATTATGTATGTATAATAAATGAACATTCATATATAATGTATGAATTTAGTTTCAGACTTACTTTCTTTGTAACCTGGTAGAAACATTTTAGGTAGAGTTGCCAGCCCATAACTATCTCCAATAATTGGCAGATAACACTATCCAATAGAAACTCAGTGTTGAGCATTCATTGACTTAGGCCAGTTTTCCACAGTGTGGTCAGTGATGTAGCATTGTCTTGGGAGATAAGAAAAATACAAAATGTCACAAAAATAACAAACCGAAACCAAAACAATGTTTCAAACATGAAAGTAGAGTCATCTTGGTCAAATGTGGCAATTTGCTAATAAGAGGAGGATGAGATTGATCTCTGGGTTAGCAACATGGAAGTCACCGCTAATGTTAATAAAACGTTTGTTTTTGGAGTGACATAGATAAAAGTATGATTAGAATAGACTCAAGAAAGAATACGAGAGTAGGAAATGCAGACCATAAGAACAGACAAATATTCCAATGAGGGTTGCTGTAAATAGGAGCAGAAAAATATGATAATAGCTGAAGGGGACTGGAGCTGTGGCAAATGTCTGTAAAGCTAGAGGAATTATAGCAAATTTGAGAGGATAAAATAATGGTGCAGTAGAGAGAGAAGATAATTTTGGGAGCAATATCTTTGAGAAAATGAGGAAACAGGGTCTCATCAGGGCTGATATTCAGCAGGCACGCACAACCAAAGCAATAATGATTAAGATGCTAATATACTTTCAGGACAGTTTATAAATGATTGCCCCTTGAGTGCTCCCACCCCCTCCCCTTTTCCCTTGGAAGTTGCTGGACCTGCCCACCATCCAGAAACTAAAGGATAACAACTTGGGGTTGCCTTTGTGGAATTTGATAGTTTTCAAACTGGAGTTTTTATTTCTCATGACCAATGCTTCCCTACTCCAATCCATGTATTTTATTGTTACCAAATTCTCCATATAAAAGTAGAAAATGTATCACGTAATTCTCCATTTAAAAAAAAATCAATTAACAGCTTCATATTGTCTTACAAATCAAATCTTTATTTCTCACGATGGTGTTCAAGTTGATTTGATGCTGAATTACTTGTTTGGGATCTGCCCCAAATTAGGGGTCTGTATCCTTTCTGAGAAGTCTTATGCTTTCTTTTTTATTGCAAAATGGACATTTCAGGACAACAAAATGTAGACTTGTTATAGAAATTCACCCTATGTTCATTCTCCATACAATAAATACTCAAAAGATCCTGGCTATTCCCCATGTTACTTTCAGTCCTTTGCTAGAAGTTGCCTGCCCTGTAATGCTGAGTTTTAATTGTTTGCTCAGGTTGTGGACCTATACAGAACACGTGTGGAGTTGGCGAAGGAAAGCACAACTCTGCGATGGATTTCCAGGCCATCTGCTCTAGCACCTGAAAGGGGCTCCTGGTTCTTTTCCATTACATTGTCTATTAAAAGCAGCTGATTCCCTAAACAATCGCTGTAACTATTACATATGTTTTCATTTTTACTCTAGTCCAGAAATGTGGATATTTTTAAGGAAAAGAAAGCAGTAACCTTTTGGCATATTTTACTGTAAGGTTCTATGTAGGAAACAGAAGGTGCACTAAAAATGGTTTAATTGAAAAGAATGTAATGAAGAGACTATTTACAGAGATACTAACTGGGTTAAGAGAACGAGGGAGGCTGGGCACAGTGGCTCATGCCTGTAATCCCAGCACTTTGGGAGGCCGAGATTGGTGGATCACTTGAGGCCAGGAGTTCGAGACCAGCCTGGCCAACATGGCAAAGCCATGTATCTACTAAAAATACAAAAAATTAGTTGGGCGTGGTGGTGTATGCCTGTAATCCCAGCTACTGGGAAGGCTAAGGCACAAAAATTGCTTGAACCTGGGAGGCAGAAGTTGCAATGAGCTAAGATCCTGTTGCTGCACTCTTGCCTGGGGAACAGAGTAAGGCTCTGTCCAAAAAAAAAAAAAAAAAAAAAAAAAAGGAACCAGGGGACAGCATTATAACTCTAGGCTGAAGGGGAACTGGAAAGAAATCATCTTATTAGAGACCCATGACAGCTGAAGTCATAGAAAAGAGGCTCTAGACAGGTCTTGCAGTCATAGAGGGACAGGATTGTGGCCAAAAATGTGGCTTGAAAAAAAGAACAGTCTGATATTTCTCTTCTCCTTTCTTTTGATTTTCTGCCAGCATTTCTCATTGGTCAGTCCCAACAGGAAGCCACAGGTCAAGGGGGCCTAGTGATTGATCTATAGGTGTCAGCATCCAAGGGCATGGCTTTGTAGATAAGTAAAAACAACAGATTTGGGGAGGGAAACAGAAAATACTGCTGTTATAAATATTATCTATGACCACAGGAAGTTAAAAAATTTACTAGATTGCAGGACAATTACAAGTAAAAATCTCCACAAACCTACCTTTTTAATACCACTTCCGCCTTATTCCCATATTTAACTTACTGAGGGTTATCTCTGCCTAGCCCTGGGGTGGGTAAACTTTTTCTGTAAAGCATATTTTAGTCTTTGAGGCTTAAGAGGCAAGGTTGAAAATATGATGTCCTATTTATATAATGATTTGAAATGTAATTCTTTGAACACATGAAAAGCAGTCATTCAAATTAATTGCGCTGCATTGGCCTGTGGGCTATACTTTGCTACCCTCTGGCCTTGAAAGTCTTCTAAATTTTTGCTAGCCTAAAATCCACCTACTTTTCAATGTGAAGTTCAAATAAAACCTTCCTGGCCAGGCGCGGTGGCTCATACCTGTAATCCCAATGCTTTGGGAGGCCGAGGCAGGCGGATCATGAGGTCGAGATCGAGACTATCCTGGCTAACATGGTGAAACCCCGTCTCTACTAAAAATACAAAAATTAGCTGGGTGTGGTGGCGCATGCCTGTAGTCCCAGCTCCTGGGGAGGCTGAGGCAGGAGAATCGCTTGAACCAGGGAAGCAGAGGTTGCAGCGAGGCGAGATCCAGCCAGAGCAAGACTCTGTTTCAAAGAAAAAAAAACAAAAAAAAACCCAAAAAACAAAAAAACACAAATCCCCCCTATATGGCCTCTCATACTGGGACTCTGAGCTGTGAGTCAAAGTTGTCACAGAAAAATAGTTGACAGAAAAATCAACTATTACTAGCTTAAGCAAAACAGGATAAGCTGAGAGTTTGCTGGTTGTAGATCCCAGAATGCAGGAGCTGCAGAAATGCCAGCTGCTCTGGGGATATCCTGCTTTGCTACTGTGGTAACATCAGAACATGACCTCTTCATCTCCCTTTCTCTTCTCTTTGCTTGTCTTCAGTTTGGCTTCATCATCTACTAGAGGCAGATCTTTTCTTTTCCACAGGAAATAGAATGTGTATCTCCTTATGTACTAAGCCAAGGAAAGTATTTTGTTTAACGTGTTTGGGTCACCCAGCCACCCTTTGATGAACCCGTGTCGGTGATGGAAAGGGGTAGAGTGATGTGGTAGTATTGAGGTTCAGACAGGGCACACGTTGGGAGAGAGGCTCACCTTTGAAGAGCGGGAAAAAGAGGCAATTTCCCAAAAGGAGGGTGCATTCTGTTGCCAGGAGATGAAACAGGAGAGGTTGTCTGTTTTAGAGAGATAGAAATGTCACAGTTATAGTCCAATGTGTGCAGCGCTGTAACAGAGATAAGTCTGACGCCTCTTTATCACCCCCAGTACCTAACATCACGCTTGCTAGACACATGCATGCGATTTTGATGAATGAATGACTCAGTTCTCCCAGCTGATTGTGAACACACCCTCTACTCCCAACTGGCCCGGAATTTTATAAGCTGCTCTTTGTAGGTTGTATTCGGGGTTGTTTATGGCCATCTATGATCTCTCCTCTAATTTCTGGTGCAAAAAAGAGTGTCTGAGACAGAGGCGGGCGTGCAGTCCACACCCTGTGTACATCTCCATCCCAGAACCAGACCACCTCATGCTGACGACACCAATCACTGGAACGGTTCTGTTTCGGGTGACCCGCGTGGCCTCTTGGTTGAGGCCTCTAGGATACAAAGCCCCCGCCTGCAGACCCGACCCTCCCTCGGGAGGGAGGCAGGGCCCGGGGGCGGGAGCGCAGCGGGGCCCCAGCCTCAGGCGCGTCACTGAGCACAAAGGAGGCAGCAGGGAGGCGGCGGCGGGCGTCGGTCCTCGCTCCCAGCCGCTCGCGGTTGCGGTTGCAGACCTGCAGCGCCCCCGCCCCCGCCCGCCGGCCTTTCTGTCCCCTCTCTCCCTCCGTACTGGACGGCCGCGGTGCACTTCCGGGCTCCGGATCGCCGGTGTCGATTGGGGCTGGGGGCGCGGAGCAGGTGGCAGCGGGGCCGCCACCCGGCGCGTCGGGGCCCGCCTCCCGCTGCTTGGGTCACCAGCCCCCGCCCGCCCCGCGCGCCCCGCGCGCCCCGCTCAGTTCCCCGGCCTGCGAGCGCTTCCCGCCGGACTTTGCGCCGCGTCGGGCGCTACTGCTGCGCTCGGGGCCCCGCTCGGCGCCGGCGTGAAAGGGGCAACCGGGACCCCGGCCCAATATGGCTGAAGTCAGCATCGACCAGTCGAAGCTGCCTGGAGTCAAGGAAGGTAAGGGCGGCGGAGGGAGGGAGGGAGCGCGGGCGCGCGGGACCCTCCCCTCTCCCCGCCGGAGGTTCTCTCGGGGCAGGGGCGTTGCCTCGTCGGCTCCCGCGGCCCTAGCGCGGCGCCAGCCTTGCGTGGGCCTGGCCTGGAAGGGAGGGGAGCTGAATTCAGGTTCCAGCGTGGGACCTTGGGCAAGTCACGGGCTTTTCGAGCCTGTTTTTTCTCCGGTAGGGGGGTTGGGGGAGACCAACATCCGCCCCGTCCACCCCCCAGCAAGTGGTTGTGCCCATGCTCTCGTGCAGGGCACGGCCCCCAGTGAGCGCTGAAGAGCCGGGTCAGGCTGACTTCACTGTGCTTGGAAACCCAGGCCCAGCCTGGCTGGCTGGGGGGCTGGGAAGTGGGGACGGGTTGACGTTTAGCTCCGTGTGGAGCCTTTGTTTTGAAACCTGACTCTGCCTCCTTCTCTCCCAACTTTTCCTAGGCCAGCGGCTGGCTGGCTGGCTGACTTTCCCACCTTCCTCAAAGTTGAAAAGTTTAGTCTTGGCTGTGCTCTGCGCGGGCGGGAAGGCACTAAAGCATTTTCTTAAAAAAAAAAAAAGTGAGCGAGGGAGCAGGGGACTGATGACCTTGTCATTGCTCTTTATACCAATGTCCAGGAAAATAGAGATTGATTAGTACTGACCTGGCTTTAGCTGACATCAAGTAGCCTTTTGACTTCCCTTCTCTGTTCTTCACGAGGTGCCTCAGGACCTAGCGTTTTGTTTTGTTTTTTGTTTGTTTGTGTGTTTCTGAGAGCTTAGGTGCTGGATCGCCTTATGCCTTGAGTTACCTTTGTTTATTCTTAGGTCCTAGGAAGCATAGAAGTTCCAGAATGCTACTTCAGGCCCATAAGTTCCAAGGGCTTGCAAAGTCGGCTTTAGTTGTGGATGTCATTTGTTTCAACTAAATACTGTAGCCTGAGGTGTCTTGGAGATGTGGAATTGAAAATAATTTTTGCTTTTTTGGAACCGCCTTTTTTTTTAAAATTTTGGCCAACTTAATTGACTCAGTTGTTTTGTGGGTGCTCAGGCCAGCCCAGAAATCTCAAGAAAATTAGGGACTGTTTGGTTGCTTTCCCCGAGTTTCAAGCACTAGGAGATTAGTGACTAGTGAGCGCTGATTTCATGTACAATTTCTAATAGGCCTAGTTCTGTCTTACTGTTCTAGAAGGCTGTTAAAGCTTAGGCATGAGATCTCAGGGTTAGTATTTTTCTGCCTTTCTGTTCCTGGTATGGCTTTGATGAACACTTAGGGCTTTCACCTGTAGATAAGTTTTCACTGCTGTCAAGACTGAAGAGCCTGAATGATAGGAAAAGTAGATCAGTACTTTGAAAGTTCTCGTCTTAGAGATTGTCTGGTTATCCTTTACTTTTGGATATGAGCGGCTTTTGTGTGCGTATGTGTTGGTCTGTCTTTAGAGAAAGGGTGATCCTTGCGCATTGTGTAGTGGCACTTTGGGGGTGCACGGTGAGTAAAATGAGAATTGGAGTTAACACAAAACCTGGCATGTATAGTATTGATCATATAGTGCTGTGATTTTATCCGGTCTCCTATTCATGCGAATGACCTGGAAAAAATATAAATATATATTTATATTACCCTTAGGTCTTCTGATTTCTTACCAAAACATGAATGACTTGTTCTAACATATTATTTCTCAAGTAGTTCCACGAACACCTTCCATCTAAAAATGGAAAATTTTTCCATTTACACACTCTAGAGTTTAATACATTTAAATTAGCTTTCATTTTGCATAATATGGTGTCTGGCGATGTCTTTTATGTAATCAGGTAAATTGGTAAGGAAATTCGGTGTGGCTCTTTCGTTAAGTTAGAATTAAATATTAACTTTAAAGGTGGTCAGGAATTGATGAGACGATCGTTGTTTGTAAACAGCTGACTTTTCTGGTTCCAAGATTATCAAAGGAAATGATGTATTATGCTCGGAATGTCCTATTAATGGTGGTGAAGTTTTTGATCTGGGAAGTATTCAAGTCTAATAAAGTATCTTTACCTAATATAACTCTTAATTATGGTCCAGTTACTCCCTAACAGTGTCTTTATCCTAATTAAAGAGAAAGAAGCTGGTGCCCCGATAGGGTAAAACATGCGCATTGAGACTAGGGTAATACTGAAACTCCAACTTTATGTGAGAAGGGTTAGTAGTAGTAATTAGTTTAATAATCTGATGCAGATTTTTGAATTGCATTAAAAAAAAATCCCTGTATCTGTCTCCTCTACTTCTCTTTTTAATTTAAACCTTTGGTAGATTTATGTACAATTACAATTTATATTCAATTTGATGTCATGGGGTAGATTCCAATAGAGATTAAGAATAATAGCGCACGGGTGGATCACGAGTCACGAGGTCAAGAGATCGAGACCATCCTGGTCAACATGGTGAAACCCCGTCTCTACTAAAAATACAAAAAAACTAGCTGGGCGTGGTGGCGCGTGCCTGTAATCCCAAATACTTAGGAGGCTGAGGCAGGAGAATTGCCTGAGCTCAGGAGGCGGAGGTTGCTGTGAGCCGAGATCGCGCCATTGCACTCCAGCCTGGGTAACAAGAGTGAAACTCCGTCTCAAAAAAAAAAAAAAAAAAAGAATAATAGCGCAGTGAATGTGTGCGCCTTTCCACTGCTATTTCCTTAGGAGGGGATGGGGCACCCTGTGACCTTTTGTCATCAGCGTTTCAGTAGAGGTCATGGGTAGCAGCTGACATTAGGGTTAAGGGGATATTTAAAAATCCTTTTTTCTGGGTTGAAATCTAATGCTTGCTTACTTAGTTTTTAAGGAAGTCAAAAATATTCATCATTTGGACAGACCTTTTGAAAAAACACACATATCTATGGTAATATTTATACTTTGGTAAATCTCTTAAACTGGGAGACAAAGGGAAATGATTGAGTCCAAATGTAGGTGAAAAGAATTAAGTCAACTAAGTGTCAACACATCAATTTTTTCTGGTTAAAAGAAAAGAAAAAGTAGGTAGGAACATCTACCTACTTTTTGTAATGGAAAACACTGTTGCCAATATTTAGGAATAATACTGTTTCTTCTGATACATATGAGTTTCTAGATTTGAAATAATTTCCAACCATTTTAAACTAAAGTAGCTCTATGAAACGCAAAATGCAATTTGTGAATGTTAGGCAAAGGAATAGGCATGTTTCAGTAATCTGAAAGTTTATTTGAGTTCAGATGTGAAAACATATTTTCTAAAATGAACGCTTTAAATCAGTTGACAAACTGACATATTTTGGGGGTCAATTTTACCTTCTTGATTGAATTTTTCTTTTCGGAACCAGCAGTCAAGATGCCTTACTTTCCTTTTGATCTCCAAGTTCCTGTATTGCCGATTAATTTAAATTGTCCACTTACTGTAATTTTGCCATTTACCCCTCTCTAACCAAGGTGTTGATCGAAGCCTTTCTAAACCTTTTGGCGTTTTATCAACTTACTTGCAATTTCTGAAGCATTAGAGCTTTATCACTTTTAGCTGTGACATGCACGCTTTCAACCCCTCCTATTTTCTCCAAGTGTTAATCTTTGTTTTTCTTTCCTTAATAGCAGTTCTTACAATCTCGTTTTTTATGTTCTATTCTTATATCGTTTAGGTGGAAAATTTTGCTGTCTGAAAGTCGGTGAATTCTGTGTATTTGTGTGCAGTATGTGCTTAACATCAGAAATCAGTTTACCTAGGAGTGACTTGCTACTTAACGTAAAGGTAGCTAGCAATTCTGGGAGCAAATCCTTTTTCTTTTGTGAAAGATGCAATTTAATACATTTTTAGAACTGTCTGTAAAAGGAAACATACCTAGAAAGCACTGATTTATTTTCAGTTCAGGACACTCCGGTGGCATAATGTGGTATATTACGTTATGGCATTAATCCAGAACTTCAGGGGGAAGATACAAAATTATATCTGGTACAATCAATTAACCCAGTAGTCCAAGAGATTTAAGGCTTATCACATGCACACTAGGCATCTAAACAGATGGCAGTGTCCATGAGAATGTACCTATTTCTGGCGACAGGGCAAACTTGTTTTCCCTGTTTTTCAAAATTCCGTAATAGTTTTTGTTTTGGTTGTTGCTTTTTAATGAGACCCTGGCTGAATCTTTTTGAGTAAGGTGGTTTTTTTCTTAGTTATCTTGCTTTACCCTCCTCACCTGGATGAATGTCTTTTATATAGTCAGCAACTATTCAATAAATGTTTGCATTTGTGAATAAATGAATGAGTGAATGAATATGTTAATATTCTTTGTTGATTTAGGAATTTTATCTCCGGCATAATAATTTTGTATTCTTTTTCAGAGTGTAAACTCTTAAAAGACAGTTAATACCTTTTAAACTGCATATTGCTTATTTATACCAGCATTAAATTTATAAAAACTTGGAATTTTTTCCCATTTTTTTGTAAGTGTGTCTTGTAAATAGAATTCATCCAACATAGATATGTATTACATAGAAAAGTTAAAATAATTTGTTGCTTTCTCTTCTGGCCTTGGAGATACTCATTAAGAATAGAGTTTTAGTAAAAACATTTTCTAAATGCTGTTTTGTGGTTTTGATTTTTGTTTGAGTAATAAGTTTAATTTTTTTTCTAAGTGCAAAGTAGTACTACTCAATTTTGGAGCAAGAAGGAATCTTAGATATACAGACTTTAAAAAATAATAATTTTTTATCTGCTGTGTGCCACATATTGTGTTGAGGGTATTTCCACAATAAAAAAAAATTCCCATAGTATGTGAACATCATCTTTGCCGCAGTATAGAATGCATGGAGTTGTTGGAAGAACCCTCTGAATTCATTTGTGGACCAAAAATGGCTTTCACAAAAGGGAAGAAAATAGTTTATTGCCATATATAGACATGCAATAGTTTTTTGAATGAACAAGGAAATTTTCAAATTCATGTAAGTGTTACTTGTAAAATACATGTTTTTTTAAACTAACAGGTACTTAAAGGACAACTCACACATGGGAAACCATAGTTAATTGGTGTTTTAAAAAGGGATTTCAGAGTAGAAAGAATTAAAATCTGTTCTAGGCCAACTTCCTTATTTTCCAGATGAAAATCCAAGAGTCAGGGAGAGCAAGTGAGTTGTATCAAACCACTGAGGCTGAGTAGCTAGGAATTGGCACTTTGGGGCCTAGAATTAGAAAAGTTTAGAACTGTGAGTAGTTAGAACTAGAGTTAGAGTTATATACTCTATATATAACTAGAGTAGTTGTAACACAGGTTATTTTTCCTTCCTTTCTTTTTACCTGCCTTCTCCTCTCCTCACCTTTCCTTTTCCCCCTTCCTTCTCCTTCTTGATTTTAAATTGTTCTGTAGATGTGTAAGATTCATTTTTGATGTGTTTCATTTATGTGATATGCCATATGTTTAAGACAGTAGAATGAAAATAATGAATGATAAGACTTTTTCTGAGGATAGTTATTTTAAGGGTAATGTATCATATGGATGCTGAGTTAACATAGGTTTAATTAGAAATTTTTTACAGCTTTTATTTTTGATTCAAAGAATGAATTACTGAGTGAACTATAGGAAGTCACACTCTTGCCTCAGTGATTTTTCTACCTTAAATATCAGGCAAAAATGCTTGTCTTCTCTGATACATTCGTTCTAAAGGGGATAATATTTAAAAGTAGAAACTCTACAATTAAACATATTAGGGAAATAAAGTCAAAGTCATAGGCCGTCATCTTTCCTCGGCTTTTGTTAGGGACATAACAGTTTTTTTTTTTTTTTTGAGACGGAGTTTCGCTCTTGTTACCCAGGCTGGAGTGCAATGGCTCGATCTCGGCTCACCGCAACCTCCGCCTCCTGGGTTCAAGCAATTCTCCTGCCTCAGCCTCCTGAGTAGCTGGGATTACAGGCACGTGCCACCATGCCCAGCTAATTTTTTGTATCTTTAGTAGAGACGGGGTTTCACCATGTTGACCAGGATGGCCTCGATCTCTCGACCTTGTGATCCACCCGCCTCGGCCTCCCAAAGTGCTGGGATTACAGGCTTGAGCCACCGTGCCCGGCAACAGTTTTTACTGAGATAAACAAATTTTGCTTCAATGACAAAAAGCATGTGATACTTTACCATTCATAAAGAAAACAGTTGTAGAGACCACTAAACTTAAGTAAATGCTGCTTGAAATCCCAGTTCTCCGAATACAGGAGCATATTTAGAAATGAATCGCTCTGATCCATAAAGGAGAAAAAAACAAACATTAAAACATCCATATTTGTTGTTTCAGAGGTAGCCACTGGAAGTGCCTTTGGATGAATGTTTTTAACTGGTGACTCATTTAAAATGTAAAATTAGGATAACCTAGATCTTAAATAAGACCTACAAAGGATAATTAGTTTTTATATTCAGAAAGACTTTGGGGATTACTTAGATGTTTGAATCTAGAGTGTTCCAGGTGTTTGAATTTAAAAACCAGCACAGAAGTTCTCAGATAATACTTTTAAAAGGGCTGTTAGGCAGAAAACGGTTGTTGTTTCCTTCTGTCATCATTTCATTAAAAAAGCATACACACATACACACATACGTTAAGTGTGTATGCATAGATAGTTGTTAACCTCCATTGAGAAAACAAACAAAAAACAAAGCAGAGGAGACTTTCTAATAAACCAGAACCAGCCTATTACCAGTCTTGTTTATGTGTCAGTGGTTCTTTCCTTTTTCTTTCTCTTTTTAGTGAAGTTCAGTGAAGAATAATTTATATACAGTAAAAATTCCTTCTTTTTAATATATAGTTCTGAGTTTTGACAAATATGTAGTCTTGTAACTACCACAACAGTCAAGATACAGAACATTTCGTAACTCCAAACTTCTCAACCCCCTTTTCATGTTCCTACCAGCCGCTGAATTGTTTTCTGCCCCTGTAGTTTTGCCTTTTCAAAAATAATGTATAAATAAGATCACATAGTAAGTAGTTTTTTGAGTCTCCTCAAACATACTGTTTATTCATTCACTAATTGAAGAACATTTGAGTTGTTTTCCTTTGGTGGTTGTCAGTAAAGTCACTGTAAACGTGTGTGTGTGTGTGTGTGTGTGTGTGTGTGTGTTTGAACATAAGTTTTCGTTTATAGTAAAACTATGAATGACTTATAAGGCTGTCTTTCTGGGTTATGTATTGGCAAGTGCATGTTAAAATTGTCAAACTTTTCAAAATGGCTGTACCATTTTGCATTCCCACTAGCAATGTATGCAAGCTCCAATTGCTCCTGCATCCTTGGTGGCATTTTATATTGTCAGGGTCCATTTAATTTTTTTTATTTTAACGATTTGAACAGGTGTGTAATTCTGTCTTTTTGTGGCTTTAATTTGTATTTCCCTAATGGTTGTGCCATTTTCTTATGCTGATTTGCCATTCTTACATTGTTTGTTGAAATGTCTGTTTTAAATTTTAGTTCATTTTAAAATAATTAGACTATTATTGAATTTGGAAGTTCTTCACATGTTCTGGAAACAGTTCTTGTTATACATACAGTTTGCCCATGTCCACAGTTTTACAAACCTTAATTTAATATCAGAATGATGCGGGGATATTTACTGTAAACACCTTCCCAGCTCTACTTGATACTAGCTAAAGCTCTTAGAGATGGTTTCAAGAATCTGTAGTTTTTATATGCAGACTATGTACTCAGCCTTATGCAATGACATTCAGAAAATACAGAATGAGTGTATTGTGTGGCCACCCCAATACAGGAATCTTCTCCTAATTTCTTAAGTTTTTGCAGTGACAGTTCATTTATCCGATAAAGAGTGGGCAGTAATCCTCTCTAGTAATTGAAATTTCTTGCAGGGACTTACAAACTTCTGCCACTTGTTTTTATATAGCAAGGTATCTCAGGATGGTTTTTACATTTTTTAATGATTCAAAAATAATAATGTTTCGTGATGTGAAAATTATATGAAATTCAAATTTCAGTGTCTGTAAGTAAAGTTTTATTGGAACATAGCCATACACATTCATTTACTTGTGTTTGTCTGCTTATGTGCTATGGAAACAGAGATGAGCAGTTGTAGCAGAGACCATGTGATTTGCAAAGCTTAAATTTTTTTATGACCTGGTACTATACAGATTAAAAAAAAAAAAAAGATTTGTTTTGGAACCATTTTCAATGAAACTTTCACAAAACTTTCTTATTTAACCTTTTTGGACAGGTCAGTTTTTGATATAAACACTTTATCGTAACTTTGATAGTGATGGTTCTGGGAATTATTGTTGATTGAACTCTTAGGACAGCCTATTTAATTTTTGAATTGACTTTAAAAAGTACAGACTGAAATCATTTTTCTTTTTTTAAGAAGAAAAAAAATACACTCCCAGTAAATTTCTGGGGATCCCAAAATCAAATATAGGTAGAAATCTTAGGTAAAGTAAGAGTACGCCACATGCCAGCTCCAAGTAAGGGTCTGTGGGGCTTTCAGCAGAGAAGTTCATGAGTATCCAACAGATTCAGCCACCTTAAAATGTTTGCTTATGTTTTTTAGCTTATATTTTTGGCTCTGTTTAAAACTTACGACAGATATTTGTGTGAATGAAGTTATCATTTTATCTTCTTAGACACTTGTATCAGAGGTACCAAGGCTGATTTTATCACCAAATTTTTAGTATTGCCTGATGAGCATTTCCAGTCCTGATACAGCTCCTCAATGACCAAATACCAGGGGAGTCTCCGCTGGACTTTTTTGGCTTTTGTTTTTCCAATGAGTCATAAAGGCTTAGTCATTTTCCATTAACTTGAGGAGTTTTAACTGTGTATAGTAAAACTATGAATGACTTATAAGGATATCTTTCCCTTTTCACTGCTTCCCCATCAGCAACAAATTCTGTTTTGTTTAGTGACTATAGAGGGGTCTATGATTGACTTTAAGTATTATTTTCAGTAATTTTTGAGTAGCACCTTCCCACCAAATACTTTGAAAATATTAGATTTTTCTTTTTTATTATGAGGGTCTGTGTAAATACAGAATATTGGAGTAGACAAATATTATGAAAAACTCTTTTTGTCTAAATGGGAGTTCTGACATAGAAGAAAGAGAAAGATAGGGCCCACTTAATGGTCCTCGTTCTTCCCATCTGTACATCTTGAATTTGTCTTAATATCTGGGCCAGTAACTGTTTTAGAAGGGGCTGTTCACTCTCAGTGTCTGCATTTACAGATCACTTTCAGGCTTTTCCTAGAAAATGTTTTCAATTCTGTCAGTGATTGCTGGATTCTAAGTTGACATGTTTGTTTTCCCAGCATCCTCTGGTCAGATCTCATTATTTCACATTGGTCTTTGGTGTATCCACAAATCATGTCTTCTTTTAATAGTTTCCCCATTGAAACCCAATAGAGCTAATCTTTTGAGAGATCATTTTTGCCTATTTGTGTATGTTAAAGGGGACAGACTGTAGGTGGAGACAATGGCTAGAGAGTTTTACTGTGCTTCTAACCCCTGAATTCTAGGAATTTGGTTTCAGTGCCACTCAAACTCCCCAAAGTAAAATGACTACTGGGGCTTAAAGGCAGGGTCACCACAAAATTTATAAGCCAAACCTAGATACTTTGTGAGTAAAAAGGGATGATTCTGATAATTTCAGTAGAATAGGTATATACTGGTGACCACCCAACTGAAGGGGACTTTGCTGAAATACCACAGGAAGTTGGATATGATGATTGAGGAAGGTCGCTTTTACAGAACTTTCTGACTACATAAATGTAAAATTTTAATTGAGTCTTGAAACCCAAAGAGTACCTGTCTCCCACAGAGTGTCTTGAGGTTCTTAATTTTTTTTTCTATTTCATAACTGATTACTAAATGAAACATGTAAACTGCTCTATAGAATGTAGTATAAATCATCAGGGTTTTATTTATTTGTATTTAGTAGTGACAGTGTTTTTTTTTTTTTTTTTTTTTTGAGATGGAGTCTTGCTCTGTAGCCCAGGCTGGAGTGCAGTGGCACAATTTCACCTCACTGCAACCTCTGCCTCCCTAGTTCAAGCAGTTCTCCTGCCTCAGACTCCCAAGTAGCTGAGACTACAGGCGCATGCCACCACACCTGGCTAATTTTTGTAATTTTAGTAGAGACTGGGTTTAACCATATTGGTTAGGCTGGTCTCAAACTCCTGAACTCAATTGATCCACATGCCTTGGCCTCCCAAAGTGTTGGGATTACAGGTGTGAGCCACTGTGCCCACAGAGCTCTATCAAAATTCTATTTAAATAGTTTTTTTTGGTTCCCAAATTATAGGTTCCACTATGTATTCCCCAAAAATGTGGGAAACAGATGGTGAACCTATTGGCGCAATTGAAGAAAGGTAAGAAATACACACATGAATCCTTCTACTTGACAGTATGTAATGAAACCACCATATTATTTACATTTTAAATAGAAGTGTAAAAGGCTACCTTTTTACTCTGTGCATTTCTTTTTAGTAATTGAGCTCCTCCCAGAATTATTTTGCTTTAATTTACCAATACATTAAATAATTTATGCAAATAGAAATCTAGCTTGGAGTATAAAATTCAAGTTCAACTAACTGAGTAACTTATTTGTAAAGGGAAGTACTTTGAACCTAGATTGGTAAGATGTGGTTTTACATCTCCTCTTTACCAGTTATTAGCAGTATCTCTGAGCTCCAATTTCCTTACCTCTTCATGGGAGAAAATATTCAATGCGCTTTGGGAATTAACTGAAGAACTGGATATTGAAACGTTTTGTAAAATTCAGGGGTATACATTTTCTTTTGCTGTTACTGTTCAAGTTGGCCTGTAAATACTTACACTTTGCTATCTTCCAGACCATTGATCCTGTGAGCCCTAACCATAACTGTCTACCTGGAATTTCCTTCTTCTCTATCCAGATATATCCTACTTCTATCCTACTTCCCAACCCCTGGCTTAACTGAAATGCTGATTCTCTGTTAAGTCTCCTGCTTCTTTCCTGCGTATCTTATCAGCCCACTCTAAGTAGTTTCTTAGATGGTATTGGGTTCCATCAGAATTTTTATGTGTGCAATATGCCTTCATGCTCTGTATCAGGCTGTTATTTCTCTCAAGATGAAGCTGTCGCTGACTGATGTCAGTATTAAGGTCCTCAGGCATAAGAGATGTTCCATAAAACTTGTGAAATATCTGATAATTTGTGCTCAGTGGGCAAGCTATTCGAAGTAACCAAATTAATGACCCTAGAGTAAGAGCTATGATCATGTAGAGAACAAAGAACAAGTCTTTTACTTTTTGTTGTATGAGTTGTTCCAGCTCTCAGATTTATATAGAATCTCAAGGCCTGAAGTCAGAGTAGTCTCTTTTGGAGGCAACAATCTTGTTTAAGGATTAATTTTAGTTATATAAGACCCTGGTAATTTTTGTACACTTTCCAGTAAAGTGATGTTACCATTTTGTTGCTGTTATTAGAGTATCCAGTTAGTTTCTTAGATGGTATTGGGTTCCATCAGAATTTTTATGTGTGCTATTTTCTCTTTTAGATTTACTTTTAGATAAAGCAGAAAGCTAATCAGTGACTTAGTGGGACCTCACTAGAAGTAATATCTAATAGAAAATAACTAATTGTAGGAATTTATTAACTTTGATGAGGCCAGTAATAGGCTCTATCTATTGAGCTGCTGCTTACTGAGTAGCAGGTGCTTTCTTTGGTCCTTCACATACGTTATCTAATTGAGTCCTCACAACATTTATCCTTATTTTACAGATGAGGAACCTGAGGTTCAAAGAAATTAAATACTTGCCCAAGATCTTTTAGCCTGTAAGTAAGCAATTTTTGAGTCCTGATTGGTACTCAAAGTTCATGTTTCTTCTCATAAATCCCTCTTGAACACTTAGCAAAATCCAGAAACAGATCCAGGTTGTTGCTCTATATACTCTGTTTATTTGTATATTATTGAAATCTTAGCATCCTACTCACTGGATTCTCAGCATGACTGGCAGCTTAAGTTTCTGCGTTTTTTCTTCTCAGAGTGCTATCTGTTTTCAACCTTTGTTGAGAATAGAGAACTTTCAAGTGTTCACATGTAACTTAAATACCAATGAGGTGAATATAAATTTCTTCCAAAAAAAAAAGATTACCCCACTCTTGTGAAGCTACATGGAGAGCCAAAGTGGTTGACAGAATCACTGCTTAAAATCTGTGTGTAACACCTGTTACCTGTGTGGGGATTTTCTGGACGTATTTCGAAACACCAACTGGCTTCCTCAGGTCTACTGTTTGGTCACCTCCTTACTCTGTATAGACTGTATTTCTAGGGGAAGAAGTACTGTTTTAATGTAAGCTTTCATTATAATTAGGAGGAGGTATCTCCTGATCTTCTGTGGAAGTATCCCCCTAGATTGTGTAAAACTGATTTGGTTCTAGGAATGTACCTATGATGTCAAGATATCTTTTAGACAAGCACATTTCTAGATGATGAACCTGACCAGTTAGTGAGCATGTGGTGACATAACAGTGGATTTGCAGAAATTTTAAAATTTGCACATTTTTTTTCTGTTCCTACCTTTTGAATTTATAATCGAAGATTTCTAGAAGTGTGTATAGAGTTCTGACAAATGTTTATCAGAATGGAACTGTAAGTGTTGCAGTTTGCTTTATGGGAGCAAGATTTTAAGAGCTTATTTTACCTTGTTTATCCCGTGACTCTATAGGAACACTTTACACTGTTGGTGGGAGTGTAAATTAGTTTAACCATTGTGGAAGACAGTGTGGCGATTCCTCAAGGACCTAGAAATAGAAATACCATTTGAGCCAGCAATTCCATTACTGGGTATATACCCAAGGAATTAAATTGTTCTATTATAAAGACACATGCACATGTATGTTCATTGCGGCACTGTTTACAATAGCAAAGACCTGGAACCAGCCCAGATGTCCATCATCGATAGGCTGGATAAAGAAAATGTGGCACATATACACCATGGAATACTGTGCAGCCGTAAAAAACAATGACTTCGTGTCCTTCATTGGGACATGGATGAATCTGGAAACCACCATTCTCAGCAAACTGACACAAGGACAGAAAACCAAACACCATATGTTATCACTCATAGGTGGATGTTGAACAGTTAGAACACGTGGACACAGGGAGGGGAGCATCACACACTGCGGTCAGTTGAGGGGGGCTAGGGGAGGGACAGCAGGGTTGGGGAGGGTGGGGAGGAATAATGAGGGGAGAAATACCAGATATAGGTGATAGGGGGATGAAGGCAGCAAACCACCTTGCCATGTATGTACCTATGCAACAATCCTGCATGATCTGCACATGTATCGCGAACCTAAATTACAATAAAAAAAAAAAAGAAAAGTTATTGGGGAATTTTGAATATTGCTCTCAGTCATTTAAAATTGAAATGAATTTACTAATCCTAATAGGAAAGAAAGTGCTAGCCAAAGTATCTAGTTGCAAAGGAGAAGTTGAAAGTGGAAATATCTGACTCAAAGGATAAGTAGAACTTGCAGTAGCTGGTGCTTTAAGGAAGCTCTCTTGTCATGTGAAGCCAATAAACCAAAATGGTTTTTCTTCCCCTGGTGTAAACTTGTACTTAAGTTGGGCTGGAAGTGATCTTTGGCTTTTAATGGGCATAACTGAGTTTATCCTACAGAGGTTTAAGGAGATGGGTGGCTTTTCTTTCTAGGCTAAGGCAAACAGAGAACTGGCTGCCAAACCATTTGAGGGCTTGTGTAAGTGCCAGGAAAAGTGCCATTCAAATAGTGAAACAACAGAAGGTTGGAGTTTCTTTGGGGATGCATGGAATAAAAATAAAATGAATTCTTACTATGTGGATATGCTTTGTGAAAAATTGCTTTGGAAAAAATTGTCTACTACTGCTTATATAATAGTGTTTACCATTTTGAGGATGCCTCATGGGTATCAGGGGCCTATTTTTTTCATACAATGTGTGCTTATCTCCATGAGAATATTTGTTAAGTACCTTTTGAAAGAAATAGATTTCATGCAGTGCTCAGGTACAGTTGACCCTTGAACAACATGGGCTTCAACTGTGTGGCTCCACTTATACATGGATTTTTTTCAATCAAATGTAGATCAGAAATACAATGTTTGTGGGATGCAAAGCCTGTATGTACTAAGGGACTTTTCATATACCTGAGTTCCACAGGGCCAACTGCAGGACATGAGTATACACCAATTTTGGTGTCTGGCGGGGGGTGCTGGAACCAATCCCCCGTATGTATATCCAGGGATGACTGTACTTATGATGATGATTATTTCTCTCATATTATAGGCGCATAAACATAAGTGATGTTAGTTTAAGATTATTTAGTTGGTGAGTGATGGAGCTAGGATTGGAATCAAAGTAAGAGTTATCTTGGTTATACCATACTGCTTCCTTGTGCAATAAATATTCACTGAATATCTTAAAGAGCCAGTGTTCCATGCAGTATACTGCAGAAGCTTCTGTTTAAGAATTTCGTCTTTTTCTAAGTATAATTTTAAGTCATCTCTTTATGTTTATGAAATTTTATGAATCCATTAAAAAATAAGCTGAACAATTTAAAAACAACAGAAGTGTCTTCTTTTTACTCATCTTTATGATTTTAAGAGTAATTATTTAGTTCCTGTATACATTTATATATTCCTGAATTGTTCTAAAGTAAAGCAGCCATGTAAAATGCAATTGTTTTTTTAAAAAGGTATGGGAGACAAGAAATTTAGGAGAATGCTTCTTCAGTTGTGACTCGTTTAACTTTCACGGCCAGTCGAAATTCATAAATACTCACATTTCTTAATTAGAATCCAGGGTACTTCAGTAAGTGCTTGGTAAAGTATTAGAGATTTGGTGGGTTTATTCAGGACTAGTTGTATTTCAATAATTGAACTCCTCTACCTATGTTGAATACCTGGTTCACTTTCCTTTCTAAGCAGAGATTTGTTTACTTTGTGTCTGTGAGTATGTCTGCACAGAAGTTGGTAAATAAATGTCGGATAACTCTTGACCTTTCACCCTACTGAGGTTAGCAAAATTATCATCATGTTGGGTCTGAGGAAGAAGCAGTGTAGGAGAAAGGTCAATACACAGGCACTTGGAAGATAAATCAGTGGCTGACACAAGACCAGTAATATACTCAAGATGCTTGGATGTCCATAATGGCAAAGCAAATTATGACGAGTGTGTTTGCGAGCACACATGCGTGTGCACACATGCACATACAGAAGGTTACAATGGTTTTAAATGCTATGAGGTCTAATTCAAGTTCACTGAGTGGTCCAGTTGTCTAAATTAGTTCTGTCATATTGTCACATTGTGATTATCATCTAGAGCAAAGCTATCAAATAGAACAACTGTGATGATGGAAACGTTCTGTACTCTACACTGTCCTCAGTAGTAGCCACCAGTCCCATATGGCTACACAGCGCTAGCAATATGATTAGTGAAACTGAAGAGAGCTGAATTTGAAAAATTTAATTTATATTATGTGTAACTATATATACTAGTTACATATGATTGGTGGCTACCATATATAGTGTGAAAAAATTATTTGTGACACTAGAGGACAGAATGATGATGGATTGATAGAACGTGTTGATTTTGGTTCAGTTTAAGGATATCATTTATAATGTATGTTCCATTGAGCATTAGACTATGAGGAATGCACATCACC
Source organism: Saimiri boliviensis (assembly GCF_048565385.1). Classification (NCBI taxonomy): domain Eukaryota; kingdom Metazoa; phylum Chordata; class Mammalia; order Primates; family Cebidae; genus Saimiri; species Saimiri boliviensis. The sequence goes on from NC_133456.1 coordinate 79,686,411, forward strand.
TGAGGTTTTGAAGATAACCTTAGTGACTGCGTGGTGGGAATAGAAAGACAGAATCAGGAATCAATTTGATGGGGACTCAAAATAAATGACCTCCTGATTGAGCTCATTTTGAGGTTATGGGATGTTACTTGAGAAGAAAGGAAGCTTAACTTGAGTGCTTTTTGTTAATACCTGCATTAGCATCGTCTAAGAATAGACAAGGTCTGAGCCTTAACTTTTCTTGGGTAGCTTTTGTTTGGTTACTCCCACCAAAAAAAGGTTTTGGATTCAAAGCACCAATCCACACAGTGGATGCCTTTAACAAAGGAAGCTCGTGAGGTTGTTCATGTTTGTGAGGATTTTAAAAATTATTTATGGAAACTGAATCAGATAAACCTTATGGAAGGTTTTATCTGTGTTCAACAGTTTGACCAATGTAAGTAAAGATTGCTCTGTTTCTGCCTTGCTACCTTTCCCCTACTCTTTCACTGTTCCTTTTACCCCAGATCATTTGTCCTGTCAGATGGAAATTCTGACTCAGCCATTTTCTCTTTCCCAGTAAGTTACCCAGTTACTCTGTGGTTGCTAATAATGATGTAGATGGTCTGTGATATTAAAGTAGTACTTCTGATGTGAGGACTTATATCATCTCAGCAATTTCAAAACCCACATGCCTGCAATCTGGTGTGTCTGTGGTTAGCTGTAACATATCTACTTGCCAAACAAGTGGTTTAGGTTACTGGGGTTTTCATTTAACTTTGAATTTAGGGGATTAGAAAAAAAAATAACTCAGGAACATACTTTGATACATTGTGTGAGAATGAAATGTTGGGATTCAATCAGTAGTTTTGCTTTTTAAAATGATCCTTTGCAATGTGTTTGTTGAAGTGTGCGTGTGTTGTTGGCACACATTTAAAACTTGTGCCATTACCCTTCTTGTAAAACTACTGATGATGATGTCTATTATATAATTTAGTGCTCCCTATTTTAAGTTACCACATGATAACTGAATTTAACTTACACTTTTGATACTAATAAAACATTTCTTTGCAGTAAAGAGCTAATATAATTTCTCCATTCTGATAATGAAAACCGAACAACTTTTCATATTTCTCGTCTTATATTGGTGCTCAGGAAGATTGTAGACAAACTTGGGATCATATGTGCGCTTTACATTTGTTAATGTTGTCCATTAAAAAAAATGTCTTTTAACTTTAAGGGAGCACTATAAAATGAATCAATAAAATTGCTATTGCAACTGATTTTTTTTTCCTAGTAAATATTTCTTGCTTCACTGTTGAGATGCTTACATTAGAATAAAAACATGTGTCTCTTTATTATGAAATATTTTGAAAAGAATTACAAGATTCTCCTTCATGGAAGATAAATTGGAAAATATACAAGTGTTTAAAAAGGAAGATAAGCTGCATTGTAATCCCATAGTATATTATTAATGTTAGAATTTTGATGTTGATCTTTTCTAGCACCTTTTAAATTTAAATTGAAAAGTCAAATATTTCAACTATAGTAGGGGTATACTAGGGAGGCATAAGATCAGCCCTAGGCTCTGCATATAACATGGAGAGTACATTTGGGACTTGACCTGTGCATTAACCCATATGATATGCTGCATGGATAGGGTGTATAAAAATAACAGAATTCAGAGTGTCAGTTTCTACACTCTGGAGAATGTGAGTGCTTTGAGGCTGGAACTCGGACCAGTGGATACCACTATAGGTTGGCAGGCTTTGTCCTTTTCAAGACAACTTTACCTCTGGTTATCTGAAAATGGGCTGTGTTTTAAAATAAAATGAGTTTCCCCCTGGCTGAAATATCTAAGAGGAGTCCAGACGATTGCTTGGACAAGGTAAGGCTGAATTTGACAACTATTAAAACCTTTTCTGATAATGTATCTCTAAGTTTAATGAAGTGATAGATCAGAATCTTTTTATGACAGTGACTGAAATTTAGAAATATTTGAGGAAACTAGGAAGCCCAGTCTGTCATTTAGGACCGTTATTATTCTTCGATATATTAGGGTTACAGTTTCTTGATACTCTTGGCAGTTTGGTGCTCTAACCAAGAAGGTGACTTTAGCAGATTAGGTATTTGAAAGAAGTTTGCAGATGATCCTGAGTTATACTATTGTGTTGTTTATAAAGCTTTTAGGAAAATGGCAGTATTCTATCTGTAATGTTTGTTGCAGGATGATTAACCCTGAAAATGTCTGTTACTAGAATTTCTCAAGGTTTTTCTCCTTCTTATTTTTTTGGTTATCAACCTAGAGGTTTTTTTTGTTTGTTTGTTTTTTTTTTTTTTTTTTTTTTTTTTTTCTATTCACTTTATACTTAATTTATTAACATTTTGTAATTCTTTGGATTATTTGGCAGTTTGCAACTACAGAGGAGTTCTGAGGACATGGGACAGTTTTCTCAAACCAAGAATTCAGGGGACTAGCTCCAGATTATTCAAATTCCTGCTAACACCTCAGCATGTATTGCTTTCTCTGCTTTACATGCCACATACATCCTAAGTACCCCATTGCATTGTTTAGCTGAACAAATATATATATCTGTATCAACAAACACATTTTTCTTGATTCTGAGCTCTAATCTTACAAGTGCCACTCATTTAACTAGGTGATCTTGGCATACTATTACAAATCTCAGAGCCATCATTTCTTTGTAAGTTGAGTGATGTGTTTAATTGTGGCCCAAAGAAACCAAGAACTGGCCACCTGCCTGACTATACCACTTTTCTGTGTATTTTAGGATTCTGTTAGGCAACATTTCCTTATATGAAATCTGAAATTGGGGGTGAAGAAATTTACTTTTGTTTGAGTTGATATTGATAGACATGTAGCTCTGTAGCCTTGTTTCAGATTAGCTGGTGAATGTGAGTGAATCAATATGCTGGATGGATGTGGGTGAAAAAAAATCTAACGTTTGATGTTATGTCTTCTGCACTAGTCATGATTGTTCTCAGGAACCATCATTTTCAAAAACATGTATTTGAAAATTCTATCCTGGGCACTGGGATAAGTGTTAGAGATAAAATGATCCATAATATTTTTCTTGCCTTTCAGGATCTAGAATGTATGCTGGGGAAACATGAGTAAAATTTTTTAATAATATAATTAGTGCTATAGTACTATTCTGTAAACTACATGCTATGAAAACACCGAAAGAAAATAATAGATGAGTATGATGAGTGCTTGCGAGTCACTTATATTGGTTTTGGTTTGTAGGTTATATAGGACTGGATTAATACAGAGGTGACATTTGAATGGAGGTCTTGTAGGTTGATTATGAATTTTTTAGATGATAGAGGGGTCGGTGGATGCTTTGGGCAGATAGAACAGAGTTAATCCCATCCTCATTTGTGTGATAATAGTCACTAAACTTCTTTCCCATTTGCAAGCCTCTCCCATTCTCTCTGTTTCATTCTCACAACAACCAAGAAACAAAAACAGAAACCAAAACCAATAACCATTAAGAGTCTCTCAATAGATGAAATATTGGTAAATATTGCTTGGTCCTCATAGTCATCTGTATAAGGTGTAGAATGAAAATCTTTGTCTTTCACAGAAAAATTGCAGAAATTCTGTGTGGACTTTGTGGAGAGTTCAGTAGTGGGGTTATTATGCTAAGGATAATAACTACAAGAAGGTGAATCTGACTTAATTATACTATGGAACTCTGCTTACAAGGATCATCTATCTCCCAGACAGGTGGAGTATCATGGCATATTGGAAAGAACAGGGCATTTGGAGACTTAATTAGAAAAGTAGCCCTGCCATTGATTACTTTGACTAGTAACAGAATAAATGAAGATGGAATACTTGTGTAGGTTATTTACTTAGCATCAGCTAAAATTAGGTGCCACTCCCCTGCAACTGTCATACTGTATTTAGATTTTGTTAATTTCAATGATATGAAAATTTTAGAACACTAAAAAATAGAGAAGGATCAAAAGTTTCAGTTACCCTTTGTTCTCTGGTAAATGAATTGCTTACACATTATTTAAGTGTTCTTTTTGTTTTCAGCCTTGAGCCTGAAAGTGAGAAATTTAGTTATCAATGATTAGCAACTCAGAGCTATGTTTGCTTTTATGGGGCTCATAATTAGGGTATTTGAGTGAGCATAAGAGAGTGTCTGCTGTCTATAGTCAGGTGTCTCTAAGCTCCGTACTTGCCCTGTTGATGGAGGTGGAGATGGGGGTTGGTTTTTGCTAGTGGTATCGGTGATAGTGATATTGATGCCATTTTGTTGATCTCTATATAAACATTTCTGAGATTGAGAATGTAGAAGATTTGTCATTAGGATAGGATTTATTCCGTTTCTCTGAATCCCGCTTCTCTTCTACTCAGGTAATTTTATTGGAACTTTAAATAAAGAGAAGAAATTCTAACAGATTAGGGAGACATTTCTTTTGTAGGGCAGCATAGGACTTTACAAAATATGTTATTATTTCAAAGTGTCATTAATATCTCTTAGACACATTAGTCTAAAATTCAACAATATCTTCTCTTCCCAAATGGAGGGGAACTTCATGTTGAAAAGAGGTTTAGAGAGATGAGGGCAAGTGGTAGATCCCAAAGAGAGATTTCCCTTGTAATTTCCCACTATAGTCACTACCTAGGGTTTTTCCTGTAGGTCCCTTATAAAACGCTGTTGAAGAGTTGGAAGGATGGGATGGTGAGATGAGGCTGAGAGATGAGAAGGTACTTAATGGATACAGTGTATATTATTCAGGTGTTGATTATAGCAAAAGCCCAGACTTCACTACTAGACAATGTATCCATATTACAGTTGTACTTGAACCCCTTACATTTATACAAATAAAAAAGGAACTTTTTATTCATGTTTTTCAGGTGTAAATACACGCTGACTGTGATTGCTAGAAGTCTGTTCTTGAGAGAGAGTGAGGCAAAGTAAACTAGGTCTCATTTTTATTTGCATTTTGGGGGACCCAGAAACCACTTCCAGAGTACATGTACCATCTTTACTAAAAATTACCTTTATCCTTGATTTCAAAGAACTTAATGCACATTTTTAAAAAAATTTTGATTAGTATTTAATAATACCCACCTTTATTTCTGATACTCTAAGCAGAAATATCTGGGGCCAGAAGAGGTGGATTTGATTTCCAATTAATTTGTTTTATTTGTTGGGTAGTTTTGCTCAAGCCATTTTATTTCTGTTGAGCCTTAGTTTCCTCATAAATAAAATGGGGATGTTGATAAAACTTTTATCCTCAGATGGTTAGGAGGAATAAATGTGAAAGTGCATGGTAATCTACGAAGTGCTGTATAAATGTCAGTTGTGGCTGGCTGTTATTACCAAACTTTCACAAGACAAAATGTATCTCTTGAATATTTTCCTTGTTCATAGTGGATGTTTTCATGTATATAGAGCAAAGGAAAGCAAGCATAATCCCTGCTTTTAAAGCAGAGTATGTAGTCCATCTGCTAATAATAGCATTTATGTAAAAGGAATAATTCACAAAATTCTACCATTCTATAAAAGGGAAAACAGACGCAGGTGAAAGAAGTAGTCTCTAGTTAATGAATTATTAATCCAGGCATTTTTATGTGGGTGGAAGCTTGTAAAGGTGAATGATGGCAATTGTAATTTCAGAAAGTCTTAGGGTGTAGGTAAAAGAACAATGGAGGGGGAATGGCTTTTTTAAGTTCCTTTTTAGTTTATGTGGAGTTAGTTGGGAAAGCAATGGGAATATGCACGTTATTTGGATAATGTATGAAAGCAACGTGTAGCCATTCATTGAATCAGAAAATTCGGGGTTTGGTTGGAACGGGGTAATCGATGTGCAGGCAGTCTGCATACTTGACGGAGGTGAAAGGGGTTCTTGATAACAGGAGCACTGTTCACTGTTGAGATTTTAGTTAATCTTGTGCAGAGCTTTTAAACTTTTGAGCTGAATTTGTTTAGCAAAATGTCCCCCACTAAGTTTTTCTTCTCATTGATGTTGCCAGTATAAATACAAGTTAAGTTCTTGATTATTGGCTAAAATTTGAGACTGTGTTCATTTAGTGGAAGAGTTAACAAAATTTCTGCTTCCCTTAGGGGTATGGGAATATGTGGGAAATGTGGTGAGCTTAAGGAGAGGGGGCACTTCCGTTTGTCCTGGAAAAAAAGATAAGGGGATTGTAAAGACTCTTACCCCGTCACTTCTAAATCTGAATCACCTTTTGAAACAGGCTTTAAAAGGAATATTTTGTTTCTGAGTTAGAGAGAAACTTGCTGCAAATGAACTTTCTAAAATATCAATCTTAAATATGTTTTATGAAAAATGCTCAGTTTACTTATTTGTTGGTGAAAGCTGAGGAGAGATCTTAATCCGGTACTGTTAATGACTAAGAAAACTTTTTTTGTGTGTGAGACAGAGTCTCACTCTGTAGTCAGACTGCAGTGCAGTGGCAGGATCTTGGCTCACTGCAATCTCTGTTTCCTGGGTTCAGTTGATTCCCCTACTTGCCTCAGCCTCCCAAGTAGTTGGGACTACAGGCACCTACCACGATACCCGGCTGATTTTTTGTGTTTTAGTAGAGACATGGTTTCACCATGTTGGCCAGGATGGTCTTGATTTCCTGACCTCGGCCCCCCAAAGTGCTGTGATTACAAGTGTGAGCCACCACGCCTGGCCAAGAAAACATTTTTTAAAGACTACTTTAGGCCTCCAAATATGTTGTCATTTGGGTGGAAATTTTAAGAGACATTCAAATCAGTGATGGTCAGTTTTCTCTTTTCCTTTAAAAAATTGAATTATTAAAATCTAGCCAGACTAATAGAAAAGAGAGAAGAATCAAATAGATGCAATAAAAAACAGTAAAGGGGACATCACCACTGATTCCACAGAAATACAAACTACCATCAGAGATTACTACAAACAACTCTATGCATACAAAACAGTAAACCTGGAAGAAATGGATACGTTCCTGGACACTTGCACTCTCCCAAGACTAAACCAGGAAGTAATTGAATCCCTGAGTAGACCAATAACAAGGGCTGAAGCTGAGGCAGCAATTAATCGCCTACCAACTAAAAAAATCCCAGGTCCAGACAGGTTTACAGCTGAATTCTACTAGACCTACAAAGAGGAGCTGGTACCATTCCTTCTGAAACTATTCCAAGCAATACAAAAAGAGGGAATCCTCCTCAGCTCATTTTATGAGACCAACTTCATCCTAAAACCAAAACCGGGTAGAGACGCAACTAAAAAGAAAACTTCAGGCCAATTTCCATGATGAACATCGATGCAAAAATCTTCAATAAAATACTGGCAAACAGAATGCAACAGCAAATTAAAAAGCTTATTCATTCAAGTAGGCTTCATCCCAGGGATGCGAAGCTGGTTCAACATACACAAGTCTATAAATGTAATCCATCACATAAACAGAACCAAAGACAAAAACCACATCATTATCTCAATAGATGCAGAAAAGGCCTTTGACAAAATTCAACAGCGCTTTATGCTAAAAACCCTCAATAAACTAGGTATCGATGGTACATATCACAAAATAATAAAAGCTATTTACGGCAAACCCACAGCCAATATCATACTGAACAGACAAAAACTGGAAGCATTCCCTTTGAAATCTGGCACAAGACAAGGATGCCCTCCCTAACAACTACTATTCGATATAGTATTGGAAGGTCTAGCCAGAGCAATCAGGCAAGCAAAAGAAATAAAGTGTATTCAGTTAGGAAAAGAGGAAGCCAAATTGCCTCTGTTTGCAGATGACATGATTGTATATTTAGAAGATCCCATCATTTCAGCCCAAAATATCCTTAAACTGAGAAGCAACTTCAGGAAAGTCTCAGGATACAAAATCAATTTGTAGAAATCACAAGTGTTTCTATACACCCATAACAGACAAACAGCCAAATCAAAAGTGAATCCCATTCACAATTGCTACCAAGAGAATAAAATGCCTAGGAATACAACTAACAAAGGATGTAAAGGACCTCTTCAAGGAGAACTACAAACCGTTGCTCAGTGAAGTAAGAGAGGACACAAACAGATGGAAAAACATCCCATGCTCATGGTTGGGAAGAATCAACCATGTGAAATGGCAGTATGCTGCCCAAAGTAATTTATAGATTCAATACTATCCCATAAAGCTACCAATGACCTTCTTCACAGAACTGGAAAAATCCGCTTTAAACTTCATATGGAACCAAAAGAGAGCCTGCATAGCCAAAGCAATCCTAAGCAAAAAGAGCAAAGCTGGAGGCATCACACTGCCTGACTTCAAACTATATTACAAGGCCACAGTAAACGAAACAGCATGGTGCTGGCACCAAAACAGAGACATAGACTGATGACAGAACAGAGGCCTCAAAAGCAACATCACACATCTAAAATCATCTCATCTTTGACAAACCTGAGAAAAACAAGCCATGGGGAAAGGATTCCCTGTTTAATAAACGGTGTTAGGAAAACTGGCTAGCCTTGTGCAGAAAGCAGAAACTGGACCCCTTCCTGACACCTTACACTAAAATTAACTCCAGATGGATTAAAGATCTAAATGTGAGACCTAACACCATAAAAACCCTAGAAGAAAACCTAGGCAAAAGCATTCAGGACATAGGCATAGGGAAGGACTTCATGGCTAAAACACCAAAAGCAATGGCAGCAAAAGCCAAGATAGACAAATGGAATCTAATTAAACTCCAGAGCTTCTGTACAGCAAAGGAACAATCATTAGGATGAACCAGCAACCAACAGAATGGGAAAAAATTTTTGCAATCTACCCGTCTGACAAAGGGCTAATATCCAGAATCTACAAAGAACTAAAACAGATTTACAAGAAAAAAACAAACAAACCCATCCAAAAGTGGGCAAAGGATATGAACAGACACTTTACAAAAGAAGACATATATGAGGCCAACAAACATGAAAAAATGCTCATCATCACTGGTCATTAGAGAAATGCAAATCAAAACCATATTGAGATACCATCTCACGCCAGTTAGAATGGTAATCATTAAAAAATCTGGAGACAACAGATGCTGGAGAGGATTTGGAGAAATAGGAACACTTTTATACTGTTGGTGGGAGTGTAAATTAGTTTAACAATTGTGGAAGACAGTGTGGCGATTCCTAAAGGACCTAGAAATAGAAATCCCATTTGACCCAGCAATCCCACTACTGGATATATACCCAAAGAATTATAAATTGTTCCATAATAAAACCACATCCACATGTATATTCACTGTGGCACTGGTTACAATAGCAAAGACCTGGAACCAACCCAAATATCCATCATCGATAGACTAGATGAAGAAAATGTGGCACATATACACCATGGATTACTATGCAGCCATAAAAAATGATGCATTTGTGACCTTCATAAGGACATGGTTGAATCTGGAAACCATCATTCTCAGCAAACTGACACAGGAACATAAAACCAAACACCGTGTGTTATCACTCGTAGGTGGGTGTTGAACAATTAGAACATGTGGACACAGAGAGGGGAGCATCACACACTGTGGTCAGTGCGGGGGGGTGGGCTAGGGGAGGGACAGTGGGGTTGGGGAGAGTAGGGAGGGATAATGAGGGGAGAAATACCAGATATAGGTGATGGGGGGGGGATGAAGGCAGCAAACCACTTGCCATGTATGTACCTCTGCAACAATCCTGCATGATTTGCACATGCACCCCAAAACCTAAAGTATAATTTAAAAAATATCTACAAATTTTGTCTCTAGTTTTCCACTTATTGCCCAGGGGAGGGCAGACAAGGGTGTTTCCTGTAGAAGGAGAACAAGTTTATGGAAAGCTTCCACAGTTATTGGTAGGGAATAGGGGAGTGGGCTGTGTCTGGAGCTAGAGGAGTAAAGTTGGCAAACAGATGTACCTGGAAAAATGTGCGTGAGGAGAAACAATAAGGTGAAAACAAAAATGAAAGACTTGCAAAGCAATGCAAAAAGAGAAAAAGTATGAGAGGTAGAGTTTGGTTGGCTTGAGGTGGAGTGTGGTGGTAATCACCAGATTTTCTTTGGTACATTTCGTGTTAAGTTGTATACCAGGAATGCCTGTGTGAAAAAACCAGTTTCTCATGATGATGCACTGGGCCTTTCCTATCACATCTCTTGGCGTAATTTCCTTCGGTGTGTCTGTACTCCGGGCACACACAACTCCAGGTTGGCCTGTGCATTTTCGTCTTTTTCCATAATTGGCCGCTTTGCTAAGAATGTTTACTGCTTCTGTCCATAGGAATTTTAACTTTCCTTGAGATACATTTTGTGTTAATTACTTTAAAGTTTCTTGATACATTCTGTTAAATAACTTCCACTTCTTAATCCACCCCCAATTCATAACAGGCATAACTGTTCCAATGTTTATGACTGCAAAGAATTTTATTTAGTACAACCAATGGTCTTTAGTACAATGTTTATTAACTTATACCTGCTTTCCTCTCCAATACTGCACCTCACTGATGGCTTATAGATGACTCATTCATCCTGAAATAGAGCTCAACATGTATTTATTGAATAAATGAGTGTTTATTGGTTGCAAACTGTGCCATTCATGTATTTAGCGGGGGACAAACAACTCAGTGAAAATCATTCTTCAAGGAAATGGATGGGGGGAGGTATATATATGTATGTATTTGTGTATGTCAGCCAGTCTTCCTTTCCATTTCTAAAACCTTCTTGGCCTATTGTAAATTAATTCACTGTTGTATCTACAGGCATACCTCATTTTATTGCACTTTGCTTTATTGCGCTTTGGACAAACTATGTTTTTTTTTACAAATTGAAGGTGTGTAGCAAGTATTTTTTAGTAATAATTATTTTTAAATGCAGGTATGTACCTAGCCTTTTTATACTGAATTTCATTGTAAATTTAATAGACCATCAATAGAATATTAATAGATTATAGTGTAAACATAACTTTTATATGTACTGGGAAACCAAAAAATTCGTGTGATTCATTTTAATGTAATACTCGCTTTATTGCGGTGGTCTGGAACCAAACCTGCAATATCTCTAAGGTATGCCTGTATTTAAATTAACATATCATTGAAACTCCTTTAATGAGAATAGGGAGAGGATTCTAGTTTTATGTAGTTTGTTTGTTACTAAATTTGTTTAAATGATGTTTGACATATCTTACAAGTATGTTGTGCTGTCATAGTAGCAGAAAATAATGTTATGGCATTATTTTCTTTTTTTCTCCTACTGTTGTTTGACTTTATGGTCCAGCTTTTTTTTTTTTTTTTTTTTTTTTTAACTACTTTGAGTTAATGAGCACATCTTAGTCGTGTGGAAGGTGCAGAGATATACCCACAAAGTCCCTGCCATGAAGAGCTTGCAGCTGGATAGGGAAGCAGCTGTGTGCTCGAATTTCAGGGCAAAGGGCATTTCTTTCTGTTAATGCTCTCCTAAGCAATGAGGCAGAGCTGCACGGTTTTTAGTGTTCAAAGGAAACTTAGCCACCATCCCTAGCACTGGGAAACTGTCTGGGCAGAGGGGAGAGGGTACAGGACCATTGAGTTCTGGGTGGGAACAAAGGAGAATAGTTGTATAATTGACTATGGTGGGAAGCTCATTTTAATAGTAGACTGGGAATAGTAGAAGTCATTGATAGGGTTGGCTTGTGAGAAGAAGGTCAGCCTGAGTTCTGCATGAGTGAAAGGGAACATGGGAGGGAAAAGGTTTCAGAAATGGGAGGGTGAAAAGTGGTTCACCTTAAATGTGCCCACAGGGAAAGGTGGTGAGACAAGTATATGCCCTTTATATATACTTGGACTGTTCATACTGTTTACGTGAAAGTAAAGGAGGTTAGAAAAGGAGAAAAGTTCTAGTCAGGCTCTGAGTTTGGCCTGGCTGTGAATAATACTTTCTGTAATTCTCAATCTGGTTACTGATTTACAAAGTTGACTGGATATGTGATTATTTTCCAGGTTGTACTAGAATACTGATGCAGGGAATACAGAGGCAAATGTTGACAAAAAATTAGAGTGGATTTAAAAGAAATTATAGACTGGGCAAATCATATTTCAGTATAAATGAGATTATATGTTCGGAAATTCCTAGTAAACTCTGAAGGGGTAAGTCAGTGTATTTAAGTCTCTGTGTGTATGTGTTTGTGTACTTCCTCATAATCATTGAAAATCTTCCAGATCCTCTTCTAGCTCAGGCGCTGCTCATGTCTTTTGGGTAGTAATTCAGCTTCTGCAGCTTCAAGGACAAATCACAATAACAAGATATGCTTCAGTCTTGCTGTTTAGATATTAAGAAATCATTATGAGGAGTCATTAAGGTAATAAGTAATTCATAAATTTCTCACACCTATTATAATGTGTCATACCATATCATCATGTTCATGGTTTAGCAATATATGCTGTTGATAAAGTGAAATAAGTGAATTTAATTATAGAACTTAAAATGTAATATTTAAGACATTTAGAAAGCACAGGAAACCCGTGAACCTACCACTCACATCAAATAGCTGTTAACATTTTACCTTGTCGTCTGTTCTTTTTTCGCTTTTGAAGCAGTAGAACAGCACATGCAGCCAAGGCACTCATGCCCCTCTTCATCTCTCTGTAGGGAGGACTACTGTTCAGAATTAAGTTTGTGTCAGTGCCATGTATTCAAAGAAATTTTTTACCATAGTATCTGTCTGCAAACATGTATTTTAATTTTTAATGTTCTGCTGACTAAAATTAAGAAATATTTCAAAAATTACTATAGTTCTTCGTATTATTCTCCACATGGAAAAATGTAATAATTTCATAATCTTTAACTTTTAGTTAGCATGATATTAGAAACATAGAAAATATATTTTTGGCATAGCATTCTGACCTAGTAACATAAATTGAAGTGGGTTTTAAACTTTTGTAATCTATAGAATGATATGTGTTTTACATTTTGACCTAGTACCTATCATGTCTGTATGTGTATATTTCTGTGGGGGGTGTGTGTGTGTGTGTGTGTGTGTACATATGTATGTATAAATACTGGAAAAGTTTCCCTAAACTAGCTTTCTGTACTGTGTGTGAGTTGCACTAGTCCCTTGGTATTGGTGGGGTGGGGTGGGGGTTGGTTCCAGTACCTCACATGAATACTAAAATCTATGGATGCTTCAGTCCCTGATAAAAAATGGTGTAGTATTTGCATGTAATTCATGCACATCCTGCTGTACAGTTTACATTGTCTCTAGATTACTTATTATATCTAATGCAGTGTAAATGCTATTGTAAATAGTTGTTACTCTGTTTTCTTTAGGGAACAATGATAAAAAAAAAAGTCGACATATTCAGTGTAGCTACATTTTTTTTTTTTTCCTGAATATTTTTGATCTGTAGTTGATTGAATCTATGAATCCAGAACTCAGGGCTATGAGGGTCAACTGTCCTCTGTTTTCTCTAGACTATTTACTTTTAAAATGCTTTGCTCATGTTTGGTAAATTGATTATTTGACCTAATAGGTTGCCACCCATAATTTGAAAGTCATTAAGATTAATCTTAAAATTTGATCTAATCATAATTAATCTAAAATTAAGACTGACTTTAATATATAAGCCCACGCGTTTCCAGTATAATAAAGATGTTGTAAATGATAGGTAAATGTATTAAAATAACATTCTTTATATGTATAAAGATTTGATTATATTTATTTTAGCTAAGTCATTCTGATTGGTTTTTATAAATTAAGTCCATGTATGTCTTACCCATTTAAAAATTAGATATTAATTGAAGTGTTTGAGAGAGCATGTGTTGGTTAATACAGAATATTTTCTTTTTGTTCATTTTGACCATGGTTTACCTGGAGGTAAGGAGGGCCGTCATTGTGTCAGGGAAGGGGAAAGAGCTCTTGCTGTCTTAGACATTGACCCCCAAGCCCTGTCACCAGTGAACTCTATATAGCCTTAGAAAATCCTTCCTTTTTTCTGGCTTTCAGTTTCCTCACTTATTAAATGAGGGTATTATCTAGCTTATCTTGAAAGTACTTTTATTTTGTGAGATAAAAGGTAACTGGGACCTGGGCCTCAAGATATTAGAATTTGTTGAGAATATAGCTGATGAAAAAGAACAGTGCTTTCTGTTGGAATTACTGATTTTGCTGTTATGTTTGAGCAAGGGTTAAGCAGGTTGTATTCAGTTTAATGTAGTTCTTGGGCAAGAATTATTCATTCCTTCATTATAAAACCATTTCAGAATAAACTTGACATCCCCAAGATCTCCCTACCTTTTTATGGTATAATCCCTCAGTAGTGAAGGACACAAGTATGTTGAGTGTATATGTGAGCATACATAAGTACAAGAAGAATGACAAAGGAATGTTCTTCATTCTGTTTCAGTTAAGTGTCCTCATAGGCAAATCCAAAGCTGCAGAGAGAAATCTAACTTTTCCTAAGCCCTAGGGAATTTTTCTTGAGTCCTACTCAATTGCAGTACTCTGAGGCTTTGGGGAATTTTTTTTTTTTTTTAAACCTGAATTACATGGTTGGAATAGAGTGGGAACATATCACCTAAACTATACATCCTTAAAACAGAACTTTTCATGATGCATCCTGCATGTTTTGTCTGTTTGCATGTTTAAGAAGAAGGAGTTTAAATAGCAGTTTGGGGTAAACATAGACCTTCGGGACTATTTGTTCCCATTTTGCTTCTAAGAAAACAGGTCAGAAATAACTCTTGCCTGGATCTTCGAGTTGAGGCAGAGTTGAGGCAGATTCCTGGTTTCTTTCAGGGTTCCCGTTTTCTTTTGGTTTGTAGATTATTTTGGGACAGCTTAAGGTTTAGAGGGACTTAGAGACCTCCTTCTAACTCAGGTACCTGGGGACTGACCCGCCAAAGAATGTTTAAGAAATTAAGAATTTTTTAAGTAGAAATCTGCCCCTACCTAAGGGACTAGTGAAAGTATATTTTTCCTTAAAAGACACCAGGGTAGAAATAAAGTGCTGAGAGATAATCTTCTGAACCACAGAGAAGCATAGGTTAGATTTTTTTTAACACCTCTGACTATGCAATACCTCAGTTCTCTCTCACTAGCAATATGCAAAGCATGACTGATACTTCTGTTATTTCAGCAGTACTTACTCTCCTTATATAGAAGTGGATTGGAATTTCTAGAGCTCTGGAATCTGATTCAGTAAATGTTCTCACCTCAGGCCGGGGGCCAAGGCTAAACAGTTTTTTGTGACACCCTGTGCTTGGCACTAAGCAGGCACTATGGATTTTTGTGACTAAAGACTGCAGACTTAACTAGTCACTATTTCATGTATTGGGAATTATAAAGTTTGTCATCCTGAAGTATTAGAATTGATTTTTTTTAAGTAAAAAAAAAAAATAGTTTCCTGTGTGTGTTAAAGTATTATTAATGAGCCTTCCTGCCTGTTTTCCCTCCTTCCTCTTCTGTAGTATGCCGAGATTTTGCTGTCCTGGAGGACCACACCCTGGCTCACAGCCTGCAGGAACAAGAGAGTGAGTAATACCTCTCATTTATGCTCCTTCAGTTTTCTTTTCTTTTTTGTTTTTAACTGGAAGCTTGAGGCTGATTTCTCAGGGATTAGGTAGGGAGAGAGCACAGTCACTTGTCAATGCCCTCCATGAATCATGAAGGATTTCTTCAGGCAAATGATGCCTGGGTGATCAGTGAATATTTGCGTATGTTTAAGTAAGATAGACTGCCAGAAATTAGTAGACTGCTGCATCTTCAAGAGAGAAAGAGGGCTTTGAACCTTTTTCCTTGCCTTGTGTTGTAGGAGGGACACAGAGGTTACAGATTTAACTGAAGTGCATAGAATAAATCTGTTCTTGCTCCTAGGATGGGGACCTGAACAGCTTTCTCAGGCAACCATAGTATAAATGAGATCACATTGTGGATATTTCTGAATCTTTTTTTCAGTGTAGTGATGGAAAGTAAGTCTAAGCTATGCATGTTATATTAAAGTACATATTTGTGAATAATAATATTTGTGAGTTATTAATTCACTTCAATATAAAAATTAAAATATTGAAAAATGCAGTTAATAAATAGAGTGACAATATGTAGTAGTAGAAGGAGCGCTAGCCCTGGCTCTAGAATACTTGTGTAGACATCCTGGCACTGCCACTTTGTTGCCATGTGACCAAAGACAAATTATTTCATCTTTTCGATCCTCTTTTTGCCTAACGGAAAAGTGGGGTGGTAATTCTTTTGCTCTCTATTATACATTGTTGTTGAGACAATAAAATGCAGTGATGGTGGCAAAGCTACTGTGTTACAGTAAAGCTCTTAAGATTATTATGACATTTATTACTAAGAAACCAAGGCATTGTGATTCCTGTCCTCAATCTTTTTGTTCCAGTTGAGCATCATTTGGCATCAAACGTTCAGCGGAACCGTTTGGTCCAGCATGACCTCCAGGTGGCTAAGCAGCTCCAAGAGGAAGATCTGAAAGCCCAGGCTCAGCTCCAGAAGCACTACAAAGACCTGTAAGGATATGGGAGGGGGAGGGGTAATGTTAAGAATGGTTTTCTCTGTGGAGCTAGCAACCAGGGCAGGGGAGAAGGAGACTACTTCTGTACCTCTGATTCTTTTTTCTATTAGATTGCAAGTCTTGCAGTGGATATCCAACATTTTTTTGATTTGAAGATTTTTCTTTGTTGTTGGAACACTTGTCCAGGTTTAAAGACATGTGGATGATGGTGTGAGTTCTAACATTTTTAGCTGTATGACTTTAGGCCAATTAGTCAACTTCTCCGAGTTTATTTTCCTTAC
The DNA here is from genome assembly GCF_048565385.1 of Saimiri boliviensis. Classification (NCBI taxonomy): domain Eukaryota; kingdom Metazoa; phylum Chordata; class Mammalia; order Primates; family Cebidae; genus Saimiri; species Saimiri boliviensis. Next base: position 79,703,136 of record NC_133456.1, read on the forward strand.
CCGTAACATGGGGAAAATGACCTCTGTCCCCTCTGCCTCATAGTTTCTTAAGGGGATCCAGTGAGATAGTGGACATCAAAAAGCTTTATGGGTTGTGTTGGTTCCTTTACTATGTTCTAGCTGCGTTTCCTGCTCTTAGTTTTCCTGCTTTTCAGTACATAGCCGAATGTTCTGAGATGCTCTGAAGTGTATACTCAGTTGTCTTCATAACTTCAGTGTCTGACAAAAGTTCTCTCTCATTAGCCTCCTTTAACTGACAGATAAATGGAAATTATTATTTCTCAGCCTTCTTTTGACACAGTGACTTTTATTCTGTTTCAGTGTTATAAAGCTCCTAGGATACATTTCTTTTTTGATTGAGAGTGGCTCTTACATCCTAAATCTTTAAGGATAGATTTAACCACAGATACTGTGTTGAGGGGGAAGGGGTAAAGGAAAAATGGAATGAACCCCTTAATTTACTTTAGTGTCATATTCAGGTGAAAAAGGAAAGCCAGTCATTTTTGCTAACTTACAGGAAGGGGTTTCTGTTTCTTATTTGTAGAGAGGACTTTATTAATCATTTCGTTAAGCTTCCTTATTTTGTAAATAAACACTTTTATTGACTCATGCTAAATTTGACACCGTGAAAGGAGACTAGAGATATGAATAGGACAACTTTTAAGGGCCTCAGGAAAACACCTTGAGCATTGTATATCTGGAGATACATGCATGAGTCACAGAGAATTGAAATGTAAGTTTCATGCCTGTTTAGAGAGAAGAGACTGGGAAAAGCTTCAGGAGACAGATGATATGTTTAATCTGAAACTTGAAGGTTAATTGGAAGTTTATAGTGATTTGGGGAAAATCCATTGTAGCCAGAAGGAGCAGCATGCCTAAGGGCAGGAGGTAAAAGGACTTGGAAACTCATGTTAGCTGCAAGAAGTTCAGTTTTGCTGGAGTAGAGAGTATAATTGGGGCAGAAGTAGGAGGTGAGGCCAGAAAAGTAGTCAAAAGCTGGACCAAAAGGGTCATGATAAGTTATGTTAAAGAATTCAAGTTATGTATACTTTATATTATAGGGAATAGAGAACCATTAGAGTAGTTTTAGATTTTCATTTTGGGATCTCTTTTGGGGAATAGGTGGGTAAAGGCTTAGAGGGGGCAAGATTTGAAGGCAGCTGTTGAACAGTGGTCAGATTAAGAGATGATGAGGCTTGAATGAGGACGTTGGGGTGATAGAGATAGAGGAAGGAGATGATGAGTCCTAAATTGAAGGTAATGATAATGGAGATAAAAAGAGGAAGAGAGATACTTGAGATGTTATGAGACTCAGTGTCACAGGTTAAGGTGAGAGCCAAAGCTAGAATGTTCTAGAGTTCTAAATTCATTGCCCTTTACATTTATTAGAATTATTCACAGTTGTTAGAAAGGCCAGTTCTGAGGCTGATGCAGATACTTAAAATCCTGAAATAGGTTAATAACAGTATAATGAGCTTATTCAGAAATTATCAAGATAAACCACTCAAATGTAAATCAGGAATAGAGAGTGATATTTTGTAGGTCCTAAATGAGAGAAAAAGCAGGTATTATATTTCTGCCTGAGACTTCAAGGGTTTAGAATTGTTCCTAGATTAAATAAGTAAGCTAAAAGGGAAGTCTTTCAGTTCACTCCCTGACAGTTTTGATAGCAGACATCTTGGGAAGGATGAAATGCTGCAGTTTTTATTGAATTGGAACCTTTTATTTAGTCCAGATACCGGGACTGCTATCCCAAGTCAGGATTTTCGCCTGTTTACTACTGATTTCTCAGTTTCGTTTTCCCAGTAGTCTGTATAATTAGCTGACCGAACCAGAGCTGGAACTTCTTGGAAATATGTACTGAAATTATTAAGCTCAGATGAAACTTCTTTATTTTCTGTACCAGGAGATAAATATTCTGTGTCACTTGTGACTTCTAACACTTCATTTAGGTTTGCCTTCTCTGTGGTGCTTCTACTTTCTTCCCACTTATTACATCGAGTGTAGTTATCAGTCACTTAACTCTATACAGATTTTACATTAATTTGGGAGGTTCAGCTAGAGTCTTGAATGAAGACAGAAATATAGAGAGGCCTTTGAAAACTTTTTGTGTATGATTTTTATTATAATGAGTGAATGAAAAGAAAATATATGATAATTAGTCTGAGTAGATTTATGTTTATTTTTATTTCTTCGGTTTGAATAGGTAAGAATACTATGATATTAGACCTATAATGTGAAGTCACTAAGTGTAAACTTTTTTTTTTTTTGGTGTGTGTTTTATTTATTTATTTTTATTGCATTTTAGGTTTTGGGGAGGGCTAAGGATATGAACAGACACTTTACAAAAGAAGACATACAGGAGGCCAACAAACATATGAAAAAATGCTCGTCATCACTGGTTATTAGAGAAATGCAAATCAAAACCACATTGAGATACCATCTCACACCAGTTAGAATGGCGATCATTAAAAAATCTGGAGACAACAGATGCTGGAGAGGGTGTGGAGAAATAGGAACACTTTTACACTGTTGGTGGGAGTGTAAATTAGTTCAACCATCGTGGAAGACAGTGTGGCGATTCCTCAAGGACCTAAAAATAGAAATCCCATTTGACCCAGCAATCCCATTACTGGGTATATATCCAAAGGATTATAAATCATTCTACTATAAGGACACATGCACACGAATGTTCATTGCAGCACTGTTTAAAATAGCAAAGACCTGGAACCAACCCAAATGCCCATCGATGATAGACTGGATAGGGAAAATGTGGTACATATACACCATGGAATATTACGCAGCCATCAAAAACGATGAGTTCATGTCCTTTGTAGGGACATGGATGAACCTGGAAACCATCATTCTCAGCAAACTGACACAAGAGCAGAAAATTAAACTTTTTTATAACTTATAAAATGGCATGACAGAGAATGATTTGTGGTTATTAGTGGTAGAGGTAGGACCAGAAAACAGGCCTCAGTGGGGTGAAGTGATATATGGTGGTATAGAAGAAGTGTGGAGCTTTCTGTTGTTGAGTGTGATGATCGGATTCCAGCTCTACCACATATTTTCATTGTGATCTTGGGAACATGATTTAACTTCCATGGGTCTTAGTTTTCTCATCAGTAAATGTGACAGTGTCAGCGTCTTTGCATCTTTATCTTGAAGATAAAGTGAGAAAAATACGTACTTCTCATAGATTGAGTATTCAATAAATTGTATTTATAATTTTTAGGAAATACATTATTTTTTATTTTCCTTATTCATGTTTTCACCTTTGCTTTTTAGTGAACAACAAGACTGTGAAATTGCTCAGGAAATTCAGGAGAAGCTGGCTATAGAGGCAGAGAGACGACGCATTCAGGAGAAGAAGGATGAGGTATAACTTAGTTACTGCCCCTCTCCCTTATGGAGAAAGAGGTGCTCAGCTTTAGAGCAAAAACTTCTTGCAGTCACGGGCTCAATGAAGGATTGCTGAATGGGAAGCAGAATGCCTCTTACTTGGGCTGCATTTTCCTCTGTGGACCATGATTTATACCCTCTTGATTATGTAAGTGGTAAAAGTCTTGAGAGATGATAATGGATAATTTCACATAGGATGTGAATTAGTTTCCTATGACTGTTGTAACAAGTTACTCCTGCAAACTTGGCTTAACATAAATTTATTGTCCTAAGAGTTGTGGAGGCCGGAAGTCTAAAATCTGAAGTGTTGGCAAAGTTATGCTACCTCTTGGGAAGGATCCTTCCTTGCCTCTTCCTGGCTCCTGACTCTTGGCAGTCTTTGGCATTCCGTGGCTTGTATCTGCATCACTTTAGTCTCTGCATCCATTGTCACATGGCCTTCTTCCCTGTCTGTATCTTTGTATCTTCTTCCTACAAGGACATCAGTTATTGGATTGAGGACCCGCACTAATCCAATATGACCTCAGCTTAACTAATTACATCTGCAAAGGCTCTGTTTCCAAATAAGGTCACATTTTGAGGTTTGGGTAGAAATGAATTTGGAGAGGGAGCACTATTCAACTTACTACAAGGTGTCTGTCTCTGGGTTGCTGGTTGTTCTTGCAACATTAGAGAGGGCAGACTTCGAGTGGAACCTGAGCAGGAGGCAGGGAGTAGCCGTTGGGAGAGGCCAGGAGCAGGAATTGCTCTCAGTCTTTTTCTTAAAGGTTTCACTTTCCTATGATCTGTTGATTTAAAAAATGAATCATTTTGATTCTGTGTATATTTTTAAGTTGTATTGTTAAGGCTGAAAATAACTGAAATTAGCAACAGTGTTTGGTTTGTGAGAAGACATGAATTTACCATTAGCTGTTATTTCCTTTTGTATGTTATATTTTCAGCACTTTCTTTTCTTTTTGAAACAGGGTTTTGCTCCATTACCCAGGGTGGAGTGCAGTGGTGTAAACATACATCAGTCTCTGCCACCCAGGCTTAAGTGATCCTCTCAGCCTCTTGAGTAGCTGGGACTACAGGCACATGCCCCCACACTTGGCTAATATTTTTAAATTATTTTTTTTGTGGAGACAGGGTCTCACTATATTGCCCAGACTGGTTTCAAACTCCTGAACTGAAGCTATCCTCCTGCCTCAGCCTCCCAAAGCACTGGAATTACTGGCATGAGCCATTATGCCTGGCTTAGTTTCATCACTTCGTATGAACAATTTACTTCATTTTACATCATTTCTGTACTACCTGCTTTCACACCTATTATGCTGTCCTTGGTCACTGTCTTGATTTATAATAGGAAATTGATTTATCATTTTTCATAGTTTGATGACAGTATGGTAGGCACCCAGAAACACTTTTGAGGGTTATAAGAATGCTGTTAATAATTACATAAACCGAGAGAGATCCAAGATGGCTGATCACTAGCAGCTCGGGATTGTAGCTCCCAGTGAAAACGCAAAGAACGAGAGGACGCCACACCTTCACATGAATTCTTGTTGCTCACGCACCAGGAGATTCCCAGCGGAGGAGCCCCACGGGTCGCCAGCGCGACTCTTGTGACCGGCGAGGCGGTTTTGCCGGCGCCTCGGAGCGTCGGTTCTTGGTGCAGAGTCAGAAAAGCACCATCAATCTTAACGCCGCTGACTTGGTCGGTGCAGTGGGTTGCTCAGATTTCGGCGCTGAGAATCAATAAGTTGGACGTCCACTCAGAAACCCAATTACAAAGACGGTAATTATAAAGACCACAGATGGATAAATCTACAACGAAGGGAAGAATACAGTCAAAAAAGACTGAGAATACCCAAGATCAAAACGCCTCTTCCTCAGCAGGGGATCCCAGTTCCTCATCAGCAACGAAACAAGGCTGGATGGAGAACGAGTGTGTTACAATTACAGAAGCAGGCTTCAAAACGTGGATAATAAGAAACTTCTGTGAATTAAAAGAACTTGTTCTAACACAATCTAAAGAAAGCAAGAACTTTGAAAAAAGGTTTAACGAAATGTCAACAAGAATACAAAATTTAGAGAGGAAAATAAGTGAATTGATGGAGCTGAAAAACACAATACGAGAACTACGTGAAGTATGCACAAGTTTTAACAGCCGAATTGATCAAGCAGAAGAAAGGATATCAGAGGTCGAAGACCAACTCAGTGAAATAAAACTAGAAGACAAGATTAGAGAAAAAAGGATAAAAAGGAACGAGCAAGGTCTCCAAGAAATATGGGGCTATGTGAAAAGACCTAATCTACGCTTGATAGGTGTACCTGAATGTGACGAAGAGAATGAATCCAAGCTGGAAAATACGCTTCAGGATATTATTCAGGAAAATTTTCCCAACTTAGTAAGGCAGGATAATATTCAACTCCAGGTAATACAGAGAACACCACAAAGATATTCCTCAAGAAGAGCAACTCCAAGGCACATAATTGTCAGATTCACCAGGGTTGAAATGAAGGAGAAAATACTAAGGGCAGCCAGAGAGAAAGGTCAGGTTACCCACAAAGGGAAGCCTATCAGACTTACAGCAGATCTCTCAGCAGAAACCCTACAAGCCAGAAGAGAGTGGGGACCAATATTCAACATCCTTAAAGAAAAGAACTTTCAACCAAGAATTTCACATCCAGCCAAACTAAGCTTCATAAGTGAAGGAAAAATAAAGTTTTTTGTGAACAAGCAAGCACTCAGAGAATTCATCATCACCAGGCCTGCTTTACAAGAGCTTCTGAAAGAACCACTACACATAGAAAGGAACAAACAGTATCAGCCTTTCTAAAAAATACCAAAAAGTAATATATCATTATTAATTCTAAATTTAAATTGACTAAATTCCCCAATTCAAAGACAGACAGGCAATTTCGACAAAAAACTAAAACTGTATGCTGCATCCAGACCCATCTCACATTCAAGGATACACAAAGACTCAAAACAAGGGATGGAGAGAGACTTACCAACCAACCAGAGAGCAAAAATAAATAAATAAAAAGCAGAAGTTGCAATTTTTGCCCCTGATAAAATAGTATTTAAAGTAACAAAGATCAAAAGAAGCAAAGAAGGACATTATATAATGATAAAAGAATCAATGCAACAACAACAAGAGTTAAAGGTCCTAAATATATACGCACCCAACACAGGAATACCCAGACATACAAGACTTATAAAGAGACTTCGACTCCCCCACAATAATAGTGGGAGACTTCAACATTAATATTAGACAGATCAATGAGACAGAAAATTAACAACGATGTCCAGGACTTGAACTCAGATCTGGAACAAGTGGACATAATTAACATTTATAGAGCTCTCCACTTCACACAAAATGTACACTCTTATCAGTACCACATCATATCAACTTAGAAGTTTAAACGAAATGTTATTTGGCTCCTTGTTTGTTACTCTCTTCCCTCATTTTCTTTCATGTCTCCATTATTAAGGACAATTATAGGCATACCCATATTTAGACTGCATTCTAGCCCGGGCAACAAAGCAATACCCCCATTCTCTCTCCCTCTTCCTCTTTCTCTTTCTTCCTCTTCTTTATTCTTTTTCTCTTTCCAAAAAAAAAAAAAAAAAAAAAAAAGACACAAAGATCTAGCTACTCCCCATATAGGACTTTATAAAGAACACCACCATAGTTAAATATTCAATGAGGTAACAGATTTGTGAAGGGTATTTTTTTCTATTCATTTTAAGCCATATATTATCCCATGAACATGAAAAGATAACAGTAATAATTAGAATGCATTAAAGTCATTGCTGATTACATAATCTTGGAATTTTATTACCTATGGCTAATGAAGATTAGAAAGCTTTAGGCTAAGTGAATTATCGTACATTGAGAGCAATTACATTGCATAGCATAATCAATGAACTTTGGAGACAAGGTTCAAATTCTGGCTCTCCAGATTCCTAGCTATTTGACCATAGGCAAAATGTTTAACTATCTAAGCCTGAGTTTATCTATAAGATGACCAGTGTAATGACACTGGTTAGTTTCAGACTCAGCCTAAACTAAGTATTTCCACTCTCTCCCAAACATCTTCCTTTTTCCAGTTACTGATGTAATTGTTTCCCCAACCAGTGAGTAAGCGCCTCTAAAGTCAGAAAAAAAAAAAAAATTACATAAACCAAAACTGTACTGGGTAAACTGGTGCTTACAATCATCCTGCTAAATAGATGTGATCAGGGTCATCAGTAAACAGCCTACATACACTGCTATTCCTGCTGAGCCACTCTTGTTCTTATAAGACTTCTTGTGCAATGCCAGATGAATGCGAGACACCTGGTACGAGGGTATTGAGTAGTTTCTTCAGGAAACAAATCATGATCATGTGGTAATCCGAACTGCAAATAAAAATTAGGGATTATTTTTGATACTTCCTGTAATACACAGGAGGCTCTTTCTTAGTATTTAATGTGTTGCCTTTTTATACTAAAGACTTTGCTTTGGGGATGACTCTAGGAACTAAAAGAAGTGATTATACTTTGGAGACAGGAAAGCTTCTATTTAAAAGATACCAGAATAGTGAAGTTGGCTTCTTATCAATGCTGCTGCTGTCCTGTGGTCTTTTTTGTTTTTATTTAGGGAAAAACAGGATGGAAAGAGAAAATAAAACACTTTATTTGTAGAATCTAAATAGTAATCACAGTAAGTAATCTCATGGTAATACTATATAAACAGTTTAGTGATTAACTCCATTTTTCAGATGTAGAAATTAAGTATTAAAGAAGTAACTGATTCCAAGTTATAATAAAATGCTAGAGAAATGTCTGTACAATTCAGGTCTCTGGACTGCTTCTGACTTTGATGTGCGGTGGCATGCACGAAACATGTGGACTTTGGAGTTCCACTGACCTGGGTTTGAATTTTAGCTCATTAACTACTTTGCTGTGTGATTTTCAGCATCTCACTTAACCATGCAGAACCTCAGGTTCCGAAATGGGTTGAGTCATGGTAATTGTATATACTCTAAAGGGCTGTTGTGAGATAAATGAGATCATGTACTTGGGGCATCTTGCATGTGTTAAGTTTATAATTGCCCTTTCCTTGATTTCTGTTACAGAGAGATACGTGCTGCATAGGGCAAAATTAAATAGGCTTAAGGGTGTTTCGGTATGGTGTGATTTGCGAAGTCCTCAAGTGTTTACTTACTTGGCTTTGCAGGCCTCGCAAGAGCTTTCCCTCAGTAGAGTGGAAAAGTTTAATGAAAAATGCAGTGGTGTAGGTCTGTTGACTAGACAAGCCTTTATAAACTTCAGACTTTGTGACTTTTCCACTCATGCCTCAGGTGAGAAGATGGCTACTATGCCAAGGTGTTTTTTTATGGTAGAAAAATGTGACTCTCTGCTGACTAGTATGTTGTCAATATGTCATGAAGAAAATTTGCATGAGTAAAATTTGCCATGGAAGGATATATGAAAATGCTTGTTTATTTTAGTCTGTTGGTAACAGGGTGCCTGAAAGGGAGAGGAAACTCAGACTGAGATAGTAGTGCTAATTCTTATGGCCAATTTTTGGAAAAGAATTTCTTGTTACTCATGAGCTGTCTTAGTTCCTTTTTTTTTTTTCCCTTCCCACTCAGTGCTCTTCTACTTCCCCAAAGAGCCTGCTTGGTTAATAAGTACTCATTCAGCAGCAGGGCTGTTGAAAATTCCTCTCTGAGTTTCCACCCAGATCTCTTTCAGAGATTTTTGGGATCAGTTCTCCTGGGTAGTAGTTACCACCACATAAATACCAAATGTAGAGCCTGAGAACCCTTTTCTTTTGGAACAGCTACCTTTGTCATGGTATAATTTTATTTTGTTTGTTAACAAAGCACAGATGTAAGGAAAGTGGCATTTCCATGCAGGAGACAGATGTAGAAAAGTTAAAAAAAAAATTGTTTTTTGGTCTTACTAGCTTTGTGAACTCTCCCCTTGTTGTTGTTCTTCACTTTCTTGCTCTCTCTGTCTTGCTCTCCTATCTATTTATTTTTAACTCTTTTATATAGTTTTTTGAGTATAGTAGTTGAGTCCTCTCTAGACCCTATGGAAGGCGCTTGTAGACTTTGGGTATGCTGGACTATGTGAATTTGTGGTTAATAAAAGTGGGTTAATCAGGTAATTTAACTTAGTAATTCTTAAATAAAACTAAGAGTATGTGTGTACTTATGTGCATAACCAGATGTGTGTGTGTGTGTGTGTGTGTGTGTGTGTGTGTTTAAAACTAGGTTTAAAATATATGTGAATGTACAACTATTTTAGGGAAAAACTTTTTTTTCTGAAGTAATCATTAGCACGGCCAAACATGTCATGAAAAGTTTGTGGCACTAGTTTAACAATTTGAAGCCCTTTATAATATAAACTGCTGAGGAATAAACTTAGTAACCAATTCACATTAAAAAAAAATGAATCTGGTATGAACCATGGTACTTAACACTCTTAAGGAGATTAGGATCTCATGTTCTGAAAGAATATTTACACATTCTTTGGTAATAGAGATTAGATCAAACAGCAATACCATTTAGCTATTAAAATTTTTCCTGTTTTAAGCATTGTAAAAATAAGTTTTTAAATATATGACTAAAAAGGGAAATGGGAGGGAGGCTTCCTGTAGGTATTTCTCTCTTATACTGTTATACTGATGTTTTTACCTACATAGAATTGGTATTTTCCTGGTTTCCAAGTTTTATCAAACAACACTTTTGGATTTATACCTGTCTTGACGTTCCTACCGAGTTAAATGTTAATATGTTGCTTGCTAGTTAATAAAGAAGTTTAACAATTAATGGAATGATTTTTTTTTCTTTCTGACAGTCATTTGATAATCTTTTTTTTTTTTTTTTTTTTTTTTGGAGACAGGGTTTTGCTCTTGTCGCCCAGGCTGGAGTGCAATGGCATGATCTCGGCTCACGGCATCCTCCGCCTCCTGGGTTCAAGCAGTTCTCCTGCCTCAACTTCCCAAGTAGCTGGGATTACTGGCACCCACCACCATGCCTGGCTAATTTTTTGTATTTTTAGTAGAGACGGGGTTTCAGTATGTCGGTCAGGCTGGTCTCGAACTCCCGACCTCGGGATCTGCCCACCTTGGCCTCCTAAAGTGCTGGGATTACACCGTGCCAGTGGCAACAATCACATTTTTTAATCACCTTTTGATTTTAAATTCAACATTTCCTCTTTTTAAAATGCAATACCATTGGAGGATAGAGGTGAAAACTTTGAGAAGTAACCCTAAATCCCTTACATACTTATATGATCTGAATCTTGTACAGGATGATCATCCGCAACTCCAAAATCCAAAATGTTCCGGTGACCATTTTCTTTGAGCATCATGTCTGTGCTTCAGAAAATTTCAGATTTTGGAGCATTTCAGATTTCAGATTTTTGGATTAGGGATGCTTACTCAACCTGTAAACCCCCAAAATACCTCAAAGAACTAAACACCATGTTTCAGTCATTTGTCATCTACTTGGGAAAGATGTGCAGGGATCCTCTGGGGTGCCGCTGCACCTTGCTTGTATTCATGCTTCTCTTATAGCCAAAGCAAGATAAGAACTTTAAGGATATTTACCATATATACCAATCCCATACTGGTCATAGCACTGTTCTTCAAAGCTAAAGAATCTGGCACAGGGCACATGTCTGGCCCACTGAAGGGAATCACTAAGTCTATGTTTTCATTAAAATTGCCTTTCTCTAGTATTCTAGAGATCCTTAACTGTTCCCTTTCTTATGGTTATAGTTTCCAATTTTCCAGAGTTGTATAAGCTTGGGTAACAGAAGAGAAAGGTCAGATACGATGGTAAACTCCCATTTCAATTAATGTATTTACTAGGAAGTCTTCTGTGGAACAGGGTTATTTTTGCGTATTAGCCTAGAAGTCTATCTCATTAATTAAAATATTACTAACTATGACCTTAAAAAGGCTTAAGAGTTCATTTAGATTTGTTATATAGAACATTAATTACCTGAGTTTTTTAAAAATGTAAACAAAAGCTTCTAAAATAAATTTGGAAAATTATAGTTTATGGGAGGATAACAGGTTTTTTTTTTTTTTTTTTTAATCAAAGTTTAAAAATTTGCTAATGTCCATCTTAAAGAGTTAGATACGCCATATGCTTTCTGTTGAAAGGTGTGTTTTTTTTGGGAGAAAGTATTGACACCAGTATTCTCGGCAACGGGCTTGGGAAGTGCTGTTCTAGACTTACCATTAACAGTAAGGAAGCTGAGGACCAAGGAGATTGTTTATATCAAAGGTGACTAAGCTGGTTAGCTACATCCAAGTACTGTGACTAATAATTGCTGTCTTTAGCTTGTTTCAGGGCAGTTTACTTTATATTAAAATCATCTAACAAAACTCACTGCATAGTAATGTTGGAAAGCAGGGAGAACGGACTTGCACGAAACCTCAGCTGTAATATAGTGGCAGTTTTCCATTGAATGTTTGTCCTTTCCTTCCTCAAGCCTAGCAGACTTTTTCTTTCAAAAAAGAGCTGAGAGCTTAGAAGAGCAAAAAGGTTTGGGTGCTAAGGTGCATGATATATTATGGTAATTATTATTTTTTTACTTGATTAAAAGCACTTTCTTTGACTAATACGTTATAAAGAAGGGTCATAATTCAGTTTTCTCTCCTCGTTTTTTACACAGAGAGAGTGGTGTATTACTGTGCATCAGGATTAAATGCAGTAGCAGGAAAGCAGTTATAAGCAATTATATGAGTAGAACTCTGAATTTCTAAGACTTTGATGGAAAAACTGTTCCCTAAATCTGAAAGTTAAAATGAATCTCTTAAGAGAAACTAGGAGAGAAATAGTCACTACTAATAAGAACTTTGGGGGAAGCTTCAATTGTTTATCTGTACAATGGAAAGTTTGAACTATTCAATCTTAAAGCTAAATGTCTTTGACTCCTTACTGTATCATCTTAATAAAGCTGTATTTACCAGGTCCGTGGAGCATAGTTTAATAATTTCTGCTGGAAGTTGGATCTGACAGATTTCCTTTATTTTTTTTCCTCAGTTATAGCAGGGGAAATTTTTCTTTACTGTGAAGCAAACCACTTAGGAAAATACAGTTTTAGGTGCTTAGTAAACATACAGCTCAAGAAAATGTTTACATTTCTTTCTACTTCTGTAGTAAACTTTACAGAAATTTGGGAAATTCTTCTGTAACAAATAATAGTTTTTTGGAGAATAGGCAGTCTGCCCCGTTCCTTTCTCTCTTCCTGATTGATACATTACTTTGTAAAACATCAAAGCTAAAGAATGTAGCACAGGGACTGGCACCTGGTAGACACAGGTTTTTTAAAATGATACATTAAGGAGTCAAAGGCATTTGACTTTTTTAAAGATTGAATAGTTCAAACTTTCCATTGTACAGATAGAGAATTGAAATTCCCCTCAAATTCATATTAGTAGTGGCTGTTTCTTTCCCAGTGTCTCTTTAAACCACAGCTGACTTGAACTGGAAAAGAGATTCATTTTAACTTTCAGATTCGAGGATAGTTTTTCCATCAAAGTCTTAGAAATTCAAAGTTCTATTCATGAAAAGTATACTTGTGTTAAGTAGGATTATGGTATCTTTTACCTTTCATTCTGAGTTGCAACATTTTGTGAGTGCCGCTTTAGTGTCTGACACTATTGGTGTGGGCATTTACATAGATTATTTGTTAAGAAATGTATGTATGTGTCAGGTAAAAGTGTATTAATGGTACATTTTAAGTTAATATTTGGCATAAAGTCAGATTTGTAAGGCTATTTTGATGAATAGTAAAAAACAGCTGAGGATATGGCTAAATGCTGCTAATTTACCTAGATTCAGTATACAACTTGTTTCTGCACAGACACACAAAAAAATTGATTAACTTAAATTTTTTTTTTAAACTGTATATTGCTGTCTTAGTGTATTCTTCATTTGGACTTATAAAATTTGAAGAAGAATAGTACTTACTGCTTTAAAGTTACAACATTAACATGTAGTACTTCTTGTATTCCTTATTAATGGTAAATATAAAGAAGTAGGTACCTCAAACTACCAATAATTGTTACTAACATTTGTATCAGTAAGTATTGTTCCCATATTTATATGAGCCTTTAAGAATCTGATGGTAACGATAGACTTCTCTCCTTAAAAGTATACATGAGCATTTAAGTTTATAGGCTATTTTATGGGGCTTTCATAGAAATAATCTTCAGATTTAGAACATTGTTACCATGGCAGCTCAAAACCTTTAGTAACGCTTCTTCCCCTACCTTGCAGACTGCAGACTTCTTAAGATTGTCTAAAAGGAGTTGTGTGATCCAGCCTTAGATTGTTTTTCTAGCCTCAGCTTTTTCTACAACACTCCATGTCTTATGTTCTAATTGAACTATTGGCTGTTCCTTAGATAGGTGCCCATTAAAATGTTCATAACTTTGCTGATGTTTTCTTTTTCGACATTGCCTATTGGAATTCAGTTCTTTGTTCAAAGCCTAACACAATGCAAAATCTTGCACTAATTCCTTTAAGCAAAAATAATATTCCTTCTTTTGTAGTCCCATGGACATTTTAACCTTTTTGAGGCATTTAGAATTTTATTGTAGTTATGTTTTCTTTTGAAAAGTTTCTATGAAACTTTTGTTTTCATAAAGGGATGATCATCTTTTTTGGGAACATTATGGAATGTTATTCATCATTCTGTCCCTCACAGTGCCTCTCATTTAATAAATGCTAAAATTTTGCCTGGGGGTGAACAGGTGGGAGACAGAAGGAAGAGTTTTCTCTTTTTCAGTTAAGACAGTGGTATTCTAATGCAAAGCTAAATTAAATTTCCCATAAAATTCTTGTCAAAAGTTTTAAAATTAAATTATAATTTATAAAGTTTTGTAGATTACTGTATCCTGCTCCATATAGACTTAGTGAATCATCAGCTTGAGAAAGGGCCCACAAATGTGTATTTTAAAAAATTCTGTTGTGTAACCTGCTTTAGGAAGTACTGAAGTTTGTATGTGTTCGTATTGTGTTAGATTTAAATTTCAATTAAAAAAAAAGCCTCTCTCACTTATCTAGATCATGTGCCACTCCTGTTGAGCAATCATCTGGCATTTGAAGAGCATGAAATTAATGTCAGAAAGTCTAGAGAGCCATGGACAGAGCACATACAGACTTGACAGTGAAATGTCAAGCCCCTACCATATGGAGTTTGTTCGTTCTTTGGTAATGCATATTTCCATTCTCTCTTGTCTTTGCAGGACATAGCTCGTCTTTTGCAAGAAAAGGAGTTACAGGAAGAGAAAAAGCGAAAGAAACACTTTCCAGAGTTTCCTGCAACCCATGCTTATGCAGATAGTTACTGTTATGAAGATGGAGGTAACAATTCCTGCATCATGGTCTGTTCTATCCTTAGACTCAACCATAAAACACTCCTTTAATTTTGTCCATAAAGTGACCTTAGGGACCTGGGAATGTTTCTCTTATCCCCAGACACTGGGTACATTTAGATACATGACAAGATTCTTTTCGAATCTAATAAATTCGTGTGTGTGTGTATGTGTGTGTGTGTGTGTGTGTGTGTGTTTGAGACAGAATATGGAGTCTTGCTCTGTTGCCCAGGCTGGAGTGCAATGGTGTGATCTTGGCTAAGTGCAACCTCTGCCTCCTGGTCTCAAGCAGTTCTCCTGCTTCAGCCTTCCAAGTAGCTAGAATTGGCATGTGCCACCATGCCTGGCTAATTTTTTATTTTTAGTAGAGATGAGGTTTCACCATGTTGGCCAGGCTGGTCTTGAACTCCTGACCTCAAATGATCCACCTGCATCACCTTCCAAAAGTGCTGGGATTACAGGCATGAGCCATCACTCTCAGCCTTATCTGTTCTTTAATTGGACAACCAGAGCCACTTTTATGACTTAAAATTTGAATATGATTTTGTAAGAATTGGCATACATTCTTTTAAATTTTAGTGACTTGGAATGACTTAGTATATTCTAAGCATATAAAAATGGGGTGTGGAAAATGGTGGATGAGTCTCTGGACTTAACCTTTCTCAAGAAGTCTGGGCAATACTGTTTGAAGCAGCAAAGTTGTATGAATAAAGAAGGTATACCATGCATTAGTTACTGGGTAACAAAGTTTTTTTCTATGCTTTCTTGTCTTTTAAACCTAGGCCAATGGTTTAGCCTATTGATGACAAAAATTATTAAATTTTAAGATTTCCATGTTTATTTTTTCCTTTTGATTCTTTCTTTGCTATTTGATGACCATATAGAATAATTTCTGAAGGAGTAATTCCCTTAGTTTTGCTTCTCTGGTGCCTGCTTTGCGTTGTGGTGATGGTGTAGTGGTGGCAGCTGTGGTGATTCTTTATCTTAAAAATGTGTTGGGAAATGAGTATTTGCAAGTGTTGTTCAGTAATTCTCAAAGATCTGTAGAAGACAAGACTTTCCCTATAGTTACAAGTGTCAGTATTTAATGAAATTCAGCTTAAAGACCAATACTTAGAACAGGTGTCCCCAAGCTTTTTACACAGGGGGCCAGTTCACTGTCCCTCAGACCCTTGGAGGGCCGCCACATACTGTGCTCCTCTCACTGACTACCAATGAAAGAGGTGCTCCTTCATGAAGTGCGGCAGGGAGCTGGATAAATGGCCTCAGGGGGCGGCATGCAGCCCTCAGGCCGTAGTTTGGGGACGCCTGATTTAGGATAACAAGTGAACAAAACCTAAAGGCAACTTTTAGAGAGTAAAGATTTTAAGGTCAGTGATCCTAAAGGGACTTGCAAACCAGTTGTCAGCTGCATTTGTGTAATTCCATTATAAAAGGTAAGTATGTGTTTCTCTAATGAGTAGAATGAAAGCAGTGTATATTGATGGGATTATTACAGTTTGAGTATAATTTTGCCCAGTAACATTTTTTGCTCTAAACTTACCTTAGTCAGTAGAGCTCAGCTCCATGACCTTTTTAGTAAGCACGCTGATTCTCAATTTATTGCTCGATGTGTTCTTCCTCCATATGTAAAGCACTCAGCACTTTTTTGATAGCCGTTTTCTTTATGCTGGTTTTTCTTATGAAACTGTAAATTATATCATTTAAAAAGAAAAATTATCACCACATTTTGCTATACTAAAGATCAGAAAGTAAAGTGCTGCTCTTCAGCTTCAATTTAAAATCTTAGAAATGTGGTCTTTTTTTTCCCCTTTTTAAAAAATTCTGCTTTGGAGATATATTCACTGTAAATGTTATTATTTTAAACTATTCAGTCTATAAAAATATTAGGATGACAAGTAATTAAATGCATTACAGAATTAATTTTAGACTTCCCCTCTTAAAGCCTTATTGAGACTCAAGTCTGTTTTTTGACCAGAGTACTGTCATCCTGATTTGTTTCTCTAGGGCAGGAGACTATGTGAAGAATTCAGTGGTTTTTCAGGAACACATAAAAGTTTTTCAAAGTATTTTATGTTTATTTTAATTACTCTGATAAATTTGTAGAGAGTGGCATATATGCGTGTTTCTTTGGGGAGAGAGGGACTTTGAAGGTAGTATGGAGGAACAGGAAATAGTGACCTCCTGAGCACATGTGTGTAAATACTGGAATTTCTCTGGTCTCAGCTGTGTTGTTGGGAGATTGTATATTGTTGAAGGTGGGGTCCTCATTAATATGCCCTTGTGTTATACCAAGTTCAGTTCCACAGAAACCATATTACAGTTAAGCTCATATTTACAAAGCAATCCTCTGTTCTTTGCACTGGTCCTTTCCCAACACATCTGGGATATTCTTTAATTATACTTCTCTGCATGTCTTTGTGTATCTACTTGGTTTTTGCCTTACTTGCATTGTAATCACAGGACATCATTACAAAAATGGTCAATTTTTCAGCTTTTATGTAACTTGAACTTCAACACGTTATCTATTAGAATGATTATTTATAGATTTTCTACAAATTTGAAATTGTGTAAAACATTTGTCAAATTTATGTCAGCCCTTAACTGATAAATATTATTTATTAGTGAATCCATGTTTTTCTTTCAAAGCCTCTTATTGCAGTCATATTAGTAATTTTTTTAAAAGTCATGGTGTTTGGAGTCATAAGACTGTGGTTCAAGTCCTGTCCCCTCCTTCGAACAATATTAATTTTAATGAAGTTATGTACTAAATAATTAAAATGGAGATTATAAAAGTAAATCCTTCATTTGGATGTTGAGAAGATCAAATGCAATTTTGGTGAAGTGCTTATTGTTTATACATATATCAGTGTTATATATGTATAATGTAATATTTTGTATTTCTATTTTATTTTGAAAGCCAAACATGGAGGCACACATAAAATGAAGATATATATATGTATAAATATGTGTGTGTGTATATACATATATATGTATTATATATTGGCATATATTATGTATATGCCAATACATAATACATATATATGTATTGGCAGTGAGGGAGTAAGTTATATTTGCCAAATAACTTGGACTCAAGAAGCATACAAGTCTCAATCCTCAACTGTATGTGATTTTAAAGCATTCAGACAGATTCCCCACCTCATCTTTTTTGTCCCAAGATTTAAAGCTGTCATGGCAGACACATTTATTATTAGAGAATAAATTTTTCCAGTCAGCTCTGTGAAAATATAGTAACAGCTCTGTAATAATTCCTGTAGCATATTTCCTAAAAGTAAAACTATGAATATTAATTAGCTATTTAGAAGGAATTAAAAATCATAACATTACAAATTCATGTCAGAACCCAAACCCTTTTTGTTTCTTTTGAGCTGGAAGGTGGACTTCACTTCTGCAACTCTTAAGTGAGCACATTTTTGGTAACACTGTAAATCACTGTTCCCTTGATACAGTCATCATTTAAGTAGCTGGTCTTTATTATATTAATTTACAGCAGTAGTCACTTGATTCTTTCTCAGTTTTCATGATAGATTTAATAGTTTGCTTAAAAGAGTGGATTTTTTTTTATCATAGAGTAATTGTTCTGTTTGACTTTTGATTTTATGTAAAATACAATGATGAAGATAAATACTTATACAGACTGTTGAGAAAACAAATTTTAATTTAGATTTATCTTTGGAGGCAAGCTTTCTTTTCTTCTGGAAAGCTCAAGAGGAAACAATTCGAAGTTTTTAATGGAAACTTATGGAATCATTGGAACATTTAGCACATATTTCTTTCTTGCTCTATTCCTTTATCAGATTAGTATCAAATGAAACAGTTAAAAAGAAAGCGTGTAAGTTATTTATTTTCTTTACATCTCTTCAACTTATGGTAGCTGTTTCAAATGCATTCAGCAAGTGGTTGATTCCAGTGGAGAATCTTGGCTATTTTAGCAATTTTCCATGCAGGTGGAATTTTTTTGTTATTTCTAAAACATAGTAAAAACTTCTAGAAAACGTTAAGATCAGTATATTCTTGCAAAGTGCATATTAATTTGCTGCTTTGTCTTCATGGTATACTTGTGCCTAAAAAAGACCTGAAAAAGCACTGTATCTGTGCTGTTTTTCAAGTTTGTGTTAAATTTGGGGACATTTATTTAGCATATGTTGTTATTTTTATACAAATTTTTGTTCCATCAGGGCAACCCTTTTAAATTTTTTCCTTTGTCAAGTTTTCACTAAGATTGAGAAAAGAGTTATCTGAAGATAACATCGTCATGAACTCCAAATTCTCATCTACTTGATCCTCTTTTACATTGAATTGTAATGGAGGGCTGTTTTCTGAAGTGACTGAGTATGTTTGCTCTGACCACATAAAGTTGGCAAATAGAGGAATATAAAAATCTGTAGATCATTTCTCTGAACTCAGAGAAACTAGCAATACTCTGATTCAGTTCTGTTGGCATTTCCAATAAGAATATTTGAAAGCCTCCGTCTGAAATTACAAAGCTTAATTTTTTTGTTTTACAAGATTACTCCACCTCTACTTTTTACTCTATACTAGTTTCCAATTGGTTTATAAATATAACTTAACCTCTAATAGCTGTAATTTTTATTGGCAAATATTTGAGTGTTGTTAGCTCTACCTAGTCTTGATCAAGTTCTTTCACATTTGATTCACTTAATTTTAGTTTCTTACCCTTTTGGCTGTGTATCCAGAATTCCTCAGGTATGCATGGACTGTTTCAGTAATTCTCAGCCCTCTTCTCAAATTTGTTAAGTCGAAAAAGCAGTTTTCTCCATTTTCAAAGTGTCTTAAACTGGGGCCCAGACTCTCCCTGTGTAATGAGATCATACTCTCATTAAATTAATTTGCATTTTTATTTTTCACATATCTCTGCCTCCACTCAGACCAATCAAGGTCAAGGAGGGCCAGGGAATTGGGTTCTGGATTCTCAAGACCTTGTAGAATCCAAAGAGATGGAAAGACTGTGAAGCAGAAGAAGGAGAAACCAGAACATCCACTGGAGAACTTGGAAAAGCCAGAACAGCATTGTTCATCAGAGAGATACCTGTCATCCTCTGGCTGGGGCACAATGAGGGACAATTCCCAAATTAACAGTCAGCAGCACGAAAGGAAACAATCCACTCAGGAGAGGCTCCGGAGACCTCCACTTCCCACGATCAGTGGTGAAGTGTTTCTGAGCACTGAATATGATGACTGGGAGTCTAAGAGTAACCATCGGACTCGAAATTGGGAAAAACATTCTCAACACCAAGATCAACTTTCACCCAAGCCCTCACAAAAAGCAGGGCTTCACTGCAAGGAAGTTGTATATAGGAGGGACCATGAGCAAGGTGAGCACAGAAAAAGGAGACACAGGCCCAGGACTCCTCCATTCTCAGAGCGTGAGAAGCAGCTCCACCTCCACGACCCAGGTAAAAGAGGACAGTAATGATGGAAGTCCTGGTACCATGTATATACCTGCAAACCAATGAATTTAATACGTATCTTAAGCAGCCTTTCTTTCTCTCAAGTTTGTGCTCATGACTTTGAAATGAATCCTAGGGCAATATATTATAAAAGGTATACACTTAATCTCAGGTCTGTAAGAAGCAGGAAAGTACTTGTAACTTTTCCCTTCTGTGAGAATGCACTGATTACTTCAAGAGTTCTTCCAGGCCCAGGTTGTACTAGAGGTAACCATTCCAGGTACAGTTCTTCATTTCCCAAAACTGCATATCAAAGATTGTGATACTAAATCAAAACTCCTGAATTTCTGGTTTTACTTCAGTGAACCCAGAAGAGCTGATGAGCCTGTCTTGATAGTATTTGCCTAACCAAAAGGCCAATAGAGCCGGAAATACTATATTTTTTAGACCTCTCTTTCTCATTTATAAAATGAGGAGTTGGATAGGCCGTCTTTTAAGAAAGAATTTTTCAAATAATAATGTCTCGGTTCATTTTCATCAAAATCAGCTGTTAGCTGGAAATGGAAATTTCTGGGTTTCACATATATTACCATCTCTGGAGTGAGGCCTGGCAGTTTGGGCATGTTTTAGACCTGGAGGTAGATTCTTAGGAACTTTAAAGTCATTGCAGTAAGTTACTTTTTATGCTCTAACTTTCTCCAGCTCTAACTCTACAGTTGGTGTTCTAAAGTGTCAGTACAGGTAAGTTCTTGGTACCTATATGGGAATGAGGTAGATATTACAGATAACCCTCAAATTTCTGGCACTCCTGAAGCTTAACTCAGAAGTCCATCATTGACACAGTAATGGCTCTGTTTTCTGTAAACTGCTGAGGTGATGTTTTCCATGTATGTGGCTGTAGCACTAGAAATCATAGTATCAAGGAGCCAGTCAAGTTCTATTTGTGGTCAGAGAACTTGTTTCTAGGTTGTGGATTTGGGTGAAGTTGGCTTTTCCTGTCATGTTATTTCTTATTAAAGGACTTGGTTAGGCAGAAAACTAAAATTTAGTTCAACAAGCCATTCTGAGTAGCTGCTACAAATATTCTTGTCTTAGGTTTTGTACCTGGATATCAACCAGAAAGTTGGGTATGTAAACAATTCCAAATAAGATACACTTCATTAGGGAGACTTTAACAAAGAGCTGTGGAAAAACAGAGGAAAGTGTGATATAATCTATCCTGAGTAGGTTTATGAGGAAGTTATACCATTTTCAGGTTTAGAAAGACATTTTGGAGTTCCAAAGGTGTGGGGGAAATATGGAGGAAGAATGGTTGTACACTGACCTTTAGGGTTCTGCTTCTGTGAATCTGACTTTCAAGAGTGCCCTGAAGGCTAGTTAGGCTTTAATGGCTTTTAGTTATGCCCCAGGGTATTTTAAATGGGCTTAGGGAAGCATGACACTTAACACTGACTCACAGGCTCCACTGCTGGAATTGCAAAGGTTTTGTTTTGCTTTTTACTTTGCCAATATAAGGGATTAAAAAACAGTGCTACCAGGCAGATATTAAAATTACTACAACAGGAGCTGATTCCCATCTATCATTTTATATTCAGCTTGCTTTTTACACTTTACCTTTCTAGCCTTTGTAGGCATTTGATTTTGTAACTCACTGGACTAGGTCAGAGGATTACATTACAATATAATTACTGGTAGTGGCATCTATTCTTGCGGTTGTAAAAGCACAGTTCTTAAAATTGTTAGGACAGACCAAAGTAATATTTAACTTAATAATGAAGAAACTATCAGGATGACAGGGAGCTGGTTGGAAGAGCGTTTGCAGAGAGTAGCATTAATAGAATCAGCTGAAAAGGAGCGCGAAGTAAAATTTTAAATTAAGTATAAGATAGGTTAACTTTCTACCGGGCAGTGGGTACCTACCTAACCTTTCATAGTTACTTCTCTATTAGATTATAAATTCTTAACAGCTTATCATTTTCTGCAGGTTAACTTCTAAGCTCACAGGGCCATAAAATATTTGCACTGTTCTACTGTGAATTGTTAGTCAAATATACTGACATTCCCTAAATGTCAGACTGGTTTATTACAAATATTCTTACATGATAGAAAAAAGAAGCTATTATTTTACCTTATTCCAAGCTCAGAATAAAGTTATCTTGATATCAGTACTTAAACAATTTTATTCTGTAAATTTATTTAAGGTTGAAGTTTTGTGTTCATTTAGGGATGTCCTTGTGTTCTCAAACCGAAGGATGATGAACAGAAAAAGACAAGGAAGTGTTAGATAAAGATATATAAGGAACTTGAAAATACCACTCACTCGATTTTTTGAAAGCTAGTTTCTGGAGTCGGTTTAGCATACTGAGGTTCGGGAAACTAGTTCCTCAATTTCCTTCAGTTAATTACATTAAAAAAATTTTTTAGACATCTTTGTTTTCTTAAATAATGGCCTTACACTGCTATCTGTGAGCATTTTTTTTTCTATATCCTTGAAAAAAATTCTTGTCACCTTAGGTCTAGAGGACACTGCAGAGAATGGGCATTCTGACAATGCAGAAATTTAGTATTCCAAGCTGTGGGAGTTTTCTACTTAATGAGATGTACACATTCCAGCGATACATCAGGAGTTTAAGTAAACTGTTTCCCGTCTAAATATTTGGAACTGAGAGATATTCCTTCAGATTCTGACTTTTACTAAGTCATCATTCTCTTTTTAACTGCCAGAGGTTACAGTCTTATCACCCTGTCAATCCAATTAGACTGTTCAGTGGAATAATGTCTTTGGCAGAATTTAAAACAATGTATCTTTAATAAAATTTAAAGTGAAATATCTTCTTGGCTAATTCTGTGATTTACCTTAGGAGGCATAATAGTGGAGAAAATTTGGTCTCTTGAAATTTGAGCACATCCCACTATTATTTCACTGATGGCAAAAGTGAAGGAGCTAGGCATGTTCCATAATCCTTAATTAGGCTTTGGGCTGCTTATTCAACTATCGTTTTTTTCTGTAAATTGGAATATGGTGTGTGTGTGTGTGTGTGTATATATATATATATATATGTATACATACATCAGACTCTCTTATCCACTGACATTACTGAGTTCCTTATCTAATTTCATTTTTTTCTGAAATTTTCCTAGTTATGACTAAGCTAAATAACTTGGGGAGATTTATATTCTGTTTACAGATGGTCCACTCTTGAGAGTATGCTGTTGTTTTTATTTGCTGTCGCAAACCACTCAGAAATCTAGATTAAGCCCAGCCCAGCATAAGACTCGGTAGCTGTAGAGATGATTTGAAGTGGTCTGTGCAATCAGGTTCTATTAGGTCTGAAGCTAAGAAAGCCAGGTTTACTAGTCTGTCTTTGTAGGAAAGACGGATGTTGAGTCTGTGGCTTCAGAAGCCACAGAAGCCAGGTTGAAAGTTGTGCAGAAATAGGCTTCACAAAATACTTAAATTCTCATCATTTGCCCAGTATTTACTTGTATTTTATTTTCTTTCCTTTTTAAAAAAATTAATAGCAAGTGAGTCAAATGTGAAACATTTTTATACAAATTATCTTAATTTACAGTAATTTTAATGGACATAACATATTAAACTAGTGATTCCAGTATTAATTGCAAGTAAGAATCAACTGGGAAGGTTTAAAACAAACTTACCCAAGGACAGGTTACACCCAGGCTACTTAACTTAGAATCCCTGGAGGTTGGGACAGATCTTTTTATATGTATTCAAAGCACCCTCATGTGATTCTACTATATAGCCCTGGTTGACAACCACTGGTGTAGACAGACAGACACAATCAGGAGTACATTTTCCTTCTCCTCTGAATAGTTAATTTACTGAAATGAACTATTTCAGATGAGTAATCTTGTTCACTGTATTCAGAATTTCTATTAATTCTGAATATAATACACTCACACTGTTGAGTAAAAGTTTAAAGCGAGAATTGCTGTATAGGAATAAATTGGAAGAGAACTCTGTGGTCATTGTGCTCTCGATATAGCTCTTACGTTATATCGTCCCTAAAATTTAACAGTGCCATCAATCTGATCAAAGCTGTGGGGAATATCCAAAGTAAGTGGGTTTATTTACTCTCAGAGCAAAAGCCATGGAAGTGCCACTGCTTGGCTAACAGGTATCATCACATGACTACCAGGTGATGCTGTTTCTCTTCCCTCTGAAGTAATAAGAATGCAGGCTGAGGTAAATGGGAGGAAGCCTTTTCTCTCCTCCATCCTTGACAGCTTAGCTTCTTTTAAACTCTGACTCTGTACTTTGCTTTTCTTTAAATTATTTTTATTTTCAGTGACTTTTTTTTTTTTCACTTCGTATTTTCCAGGTCCTCACTTGCCACTTCTTGCATAATTTTCTGCTGTTGCAGAAACTATGTGAGAGGGGAGTTTTTACCAGTCAGGTTTGGTTAGATATCTTTGTTTAAATGTATGCATTATCTACATTGCCACTTCCATTCCTAGGGCAAAAATAGTTTAAGTGCACCCCACACTGAATTCTGGAGTAGAGGTAATATTGTCATTGTTAGCTTCTAAAGAAAATCTTCTTTATCTTAAATTTTGTAACTTCTCTGAAAACATCCTCAGTTGTTTTATTACACTGAAGTTTTTTTTTTTTTTTTTTTTTTTTTTTTTTAAAGGAATGAAGCCAAGAGCAACAAAAGAAGCTATATCTCCTCCATCACGAGTGACTCACAGGGATCAGGAATGGTATGATGCTGAAATTGCCAGGAAACTACAAGAAGAACTTCTGGTGAGCACATTTTAAGGCAAAAGTTTAGCTATATTGATGGATTTTTTTTTTCTGAATTAAGTCAATCTTGAGATTATATTAATAATCCTCTATCAATTAAGAAACCTTTTTTTATGAGTGGAAAAATCAAGATAGTCGGAATAGAGTTATCCAGTTTTGCTTAGTGAGTAAGGATTAACAATGAATTCCATAGGCCCGTCTCTCCATGATTGTTCTCCATGAGCCTGTTGGGGCATTTGATATAAAGAGCTCCTGCTCTGGCTAGTGAAAGCATACCAACTGATTATCAACCTCAGGAACATGAATCACAATTACTTTCATAAACCAGCTTATGTTATACAAGATATTAAAAACAGACAGCATAGATTCCAATTAAATTCTTGGTTTTTGTATTTTCAATAATCATAGGCTACCCAGGTGGACATGAGAGCCGCTCAAGTAGCTCAAGATGAAGTAAGTTAATGAATTTAGCTGATATTGTTTGGAAATATTCCTGTATATTTCTGTCTGCAGCTCTGCAGTTAGTGATGTTGACTGTATTTTTTTTTAGGAAATTGCTCGACTTCTAATGGCTGAAGAAAAGAAAGCTTATAAAAAAGCCAAGGAGCGGGAGAAATCATCTTTGGACAAAAGAAAGCAAGACCCTGAGTGGAAGGTGGAGTGTTTTGTTTGTTTTCTAATTAGAAATAAGAAATGAAAAGGGGACTCTGCTTTTAAGTTGAGCTCTGAAAATATATTTAGGATATATGGATATGTAAATTATCTGTATTGCATACGTGAATCTGATCTTGCATCACCATGAAAAATTATTGAAGTTTGAAAATAACTACATAAAAAGTTACTGCTAAGATATTCTATTCCCTTTATGACTGAAATGCAAGAGCTTCTGGTCATGAACAGTCTTAGTTTTCATATACAGTACTTTGATTATAGAAGAATGTAGCATTTTCACATGCTTTCATATTTTCCGCAATGACCGTATCTTCCCTTTCTGTTTACATTATCTTCCATCTCTGTCATGCACTTGTTTCTCTTTCCTTTGACGTAATGTGGTTTGTGGCAAACTGAAAGATACATGCTTATCACCAACAATTATTAGTTATATCACAGTGAAAGACCTATCTAGCCTACGTTTGGACTGTTACCTTTCTCCTCATTGATCAGAAATACGTAGTAGACAAAATAAGTGGTTACTGCAATTCATTCTGCTGTAATTTTATACTGTATGCCGTAGTTGGAAGTTTAGCAGACTTTACGCATCAGTGACAGCGCACAAGGCAACACTTTGGACCTACATGGAAAGACAATTTTTCCTGATAGTAGTGTATAATTTAGAGAGGAAAATAAGTGTAGACAGCTAACAAATAGAAGGTCAGGCTAGGTGGGAATAGAGCAGACAAATAGGGACAGAATTCGTACAGTACAGGATTTTTAAGGCGGGAGTTTACGGTAGACCCAGAAGAACGAAACCTAGGTTGTGTATACCTGATGCAGTTGGTGTTTAGCACTGGTCTCTCTTGAACAAAGTCCTCCATTGGGTTTCTGATCCCACTTCATAGTCTCAGTAATGGTTGTGAGAAAAAAGAATGTGTAGAAACTCTGCCAATAGTATTGCTGTACTCTTTCCTGTGGCTCAGTTACCCACATATTAGTCTAAAAACAATGAATGTATTATTCTCATATGAATTGTATGTATTTAGCTCTCTCTTTTGCCTAGTTCAGTAATTCAGGATTTTTTTCTAAAATATTGTTTTAGTTGACGATTCCCAAATACTTCTGTTAAATAAATTAAGCCACAAGTAATTGCCCAGGAGTTACTCAGATTCTTTGCTACCTTAACTAGGAAAGAGAAGGATTACACATCAAGGAGGTCAGAGGGCAGTGGCCACATCTCTAGCAAGTACCATAACTTCTGTAATTTTTATTTTATAACTGGTGCTGGTACATTTCCACTCTTGGAAAAGTGGACTTGAATTTGCCTCAGTTGACTGGCTGGAAATCAGCCTAGGACAGGTGTGCAGAAATAAGTTTGAGTGTACAAACCTGGATTCCATAGACTCTGGGCGTCCCCTAGTTCTTGTCAGCTGCTATGTAGGTATTATGTTGATAATCAGTGGCCAAGCACTAGGGAAGTATGTTTATGTGTGTTTAACCCATTTCTCTGGCTGCTCAAAGGCTGTCAGATGAGTGGGCTAAACACATCTTCCATGTAGGTCCAAAGTATACCTTTGTGACTATAAGTTTTATACCTCTCAGTGGCCATATATAAAAAATATTTTATATTGTTCAACTAAATATAATTAATCTGAAATTACTAAGGGAGAGCTTGGCATGATAAACATACTTTCTAAACCTCATCTTTCTCTTTGATGATTCTGGATTGTGTGTGTGCATTATTTTTGTTTGTTTGTATTTTTGTCTATAGCCAAAAACAGCTAAAGCAGCACACTCAAAGTCAAAAGAGAGTGATGAACCTCACCGTTCTAAGAATGAAAGGCCAGCACGGTAAGATGACACCTGAAAAGGAAAATGAGGAAGTTGACTTCGGGGTGAGTAAGGAGGTGACAGTTGCCTGAGAAGAGTATTTGTATTTTGGAGAAAAGATCCAAAAATCTGCATTTGTGAGGTAGTGTCAAGACCTTCAGGGTTATTTTCAAACTTTATTTTCTGTCTTGAGTTGCACGCATCAAATCAGAAATTTTACAAAAGTTGAGGTGGATAAGGAAGGATGTAACTTTTTGTTAGGACTAACTCTTAACTGCGTTCACTGAAGTTATGCTTTTAGTTTGGAGAAGGAGAGTGATCTTTTTCCTAAATACAATTTCGTGTTTTAAATTTTTACCGGGTTTTATAGCCACACTGATGTGTCCGTGACATTTACACATGCTCAAACTCATTTCTTTCTGAATCTCAGTGTCTTTGACAAAATCTTGAATCCTTGCAGACTATCTAAATTCCACTAGACAAATAGCTGTGGCTATGGTGTACATACTTTCTGATTTATCCCAAACAGTCATGGGTAATAGTTATGGAGCAGCTGTTGTCTTTCTGCCTGAAGTTGTCAACATTTAAGTCTCTTTGGAAGTAACCTTTTTTTTTTTTTAATTTTTTTTAAAATTGCTTTTGGTTGCCTTAAACATGATTGGAATGTGAAGAAAAAAACATTAAAAACAAAAAGACAGAAGTAACACTAAATTTAACATTTTGAAAACTCAGAATTATTCAAATTTGAATTTTGTTTCTGATTAGTAATATTTATAATTCTCAAAACGTAACATTTATTTCGTTGAATAATTGACACTATTGGTGCCACTCATTACCCACACTTAAGCTCCTAGATTTTTCTTCTTCAAGTGAGTGTATTTAGTGTTCTTAGAAAATAATCCTCTATTTTAAAACTCATTTGCTTTCAGAAGATAAAAACCCTTCAGCAAATTACATTGGATTTGTATTGCTCTGAGAACAATAGTGGCATGTTCTGTCTAGTTATATAAAATCTGTTTCTGTTGTAGCTTTTGGTTAAGTACCTGCCCAACATTTTTTAGAACTATATAGGTTAGTACATTCCCAAAGTATCTAAGTAAAAGAAGCAGCAGCTAATCTGTTCTCAGTAAGTAAATACATCTGGATTATTATCCCTTTTTTAGTCAAATGAATTTAAATCATCCTTAGGCTTATTCTGCAGTCTTCAAATCCTTGGCTTCTTTAGAATACTAATACTGTTGACAGCATATATGATGGAACAGTCTTGGATGGTTTCTTAAGATGGTTTATTAAAGTCTGAAACAAGTTTTTGGAATATAGTAGATACTTTAGAAATATTTGGCATATTGAAAGAGTGAATAATCACATGATCCTGTATTAAAAATGGCTATTGTAAATGAATGAAAAGTGACTTACAGCTAGTAGAGCAGAAATTTTTGTTTTTACTTTAGTGGAGCATTTGTATTTAAATGTCATTTTTAGAAGGATTGTATATATGACAAAACAAAGAATAAGAATTTTATGAAACCTGTGTTTTCATAGTTAAAGCTTATATATCTTGCCATATGTAGATACCTTGCACAACTAATATCAGAATATATACTTTGTGGTTAGAATCTTCTAAAATGTGTATAGTTTAAGGTCTTGAATTTAAGATTTTCATCAATCTTGAGTTAATTTTTATCCTTGGTGAGAGGTATGGGTCCAGTTTCATTCTTCTGGATATAGTTAGCCAGTTTTCCCAGCACCATTTTTTGAATAAGATGTCCTTTCCTTATTGTTTATTTTTGTCAACTTTGTCAAAGATCCCTTGGTTGTAGGTGTGCAGCTTTATTTCAAGGAGTGTCTATTCTGTTACATTGGTCTCTGTGTCAGGTTTCGTACCACTACCATGCTTTTTTGGTTACTGTAGCCTTGTATAGTTTGAAGTCTGGTAATGTAATGCCTCCAGCTTTGTTCTTCTTGCTTAGGATTGCCTTGGCTATGTGGCTCTTTTTTGGTTCCATGTGAATTAAATAAGTTTTTTAAAAAACTCCAAAAAAATGACATTAGTAATTTGATAGGAATTTGACAAATCTGTAGATTGCTTTGTGTAGTATGGACATTTTAATAATGCAGATTCTTCCAACCCATGAGCATAGAGTACTTTTCCATTTAATTATGTCATCTATGATCTCCTAGACCTGACAAACAACTTAAGCATAGTCTCAGCAAACAAAAACAAAAATCAGTAGCATTTCTATATTCCAGTAAGGTTCAAGCTGAGAATTAAATCAAGAACTCAATCCCATTTACAATAACCACACACACAAAATACCTAGGAATACTTCTAACCAAGGAGGTGAAGATCTCTGTGAGGAGAACTACAAAACACTGTTGAAAGAAGTTTTTCACTCTTTACAAGGAAATAGAGAATAACTTAGCAATCTGAATTCTAACTCTTGTAACTGGAAAACATGTTCCAAATTGTTTCAACTACAGGGTTTTATACTGGTAATATTACTTGTTATTTTACTTGGATTTTTTTCTTAGAAAAATCAAATATTTTATAAGTCTCATTTTATTCCTTGTACATCCTTATGAATGTGAAATACGTTTGTCTTCATTTATTTATCAAGTATTTATTGAGCACCCTAATAATTGGCTCACGCATAATTGGGGTACACGTCAGTCAGTAAGAATAACTCTGTCATGTTCTCAGGAGTTTATAATCTAAACAAATAATTATCCAAGTAACTATTTTGATTGTGTTGAGTGCTGTGAATGAGAAGTACAAGATGATAAGAACATAGGGAGACATCCTGGTTTAGGTGTCTAGGAAGTTTTCTTGAAGTGAATTTTGAAGTGAATTCCAAAAAGTGTTTGGCTACATTCTTAAGTGAAAGATGTAAATTATTTCATGAGAACAGTAGGAAACAGGCAATCTTAATACAATAAAACTATAAAATAAAGTGTGGGTTAATAAGATTTTTCTAATTCTGAACTTAAATGTCCTTAAGTTTAAAACAATTGTCTCTGGTGTAACAAAATAATTTGTTAGGACTCCTGACAACAGTAAACCAAGATTTGTTCTCTGCATAACATGAAATTGAACAGAACTTATGAGAACACTTAAGAGAACGGAAGACATTCTAGATCAATTTGTTTATCATTACATGGACATGCTAGAAGACTTGTGGGTATCCTGTGCTTTGTTTCGTAACTTTAGCATACTTTTCCTTGGTGATATGAGTTGATGGTGAGGCAATAATCCTAGATTGTTTTTGTGAGTCCAACTTCTGTCTTCTGATTTTTTGACTGCCTAATGACATTAATAAAAGAGTGAAGGGCAGACTGGGTCATTCTAATTACCAACCCTGATTTTTAGTCCTGAGTCACTTCTTGAGACACTTTTTTGCTCTTTGAAGCTAATTTTTTTAATACTAAAGGTCAGATTGCTTTGTCTCAGGTTTTCTACCAAGTCTTACATTATTTTTTAAAGATAAGAATTATAAATGTCAGCATTGGAGAAAAACACCATTTAATTTCCAATATTTGTAAACGATTTTAAAAAAAGAAAGATACTACATTATTCACTATGTTCACATTACTTATGCATATAACAAATGCATGAAATGATATTTGAAAGTATAAGTACAGATACATATGAAAGTGTACTTATGGAAATCTAAGATGCAAATGCACACATACTTATATACATATAGTCTTGTATGCAGATGATGATGCTCCTGATAAAAATACACACCTATGTAGTAGAGCATAGTAGAGTAGTTATGAACACTGGTTTTGAAATCCAGTTGAGTTTGAGGCCTGGGTCTGCCACTTAACAGCTGTGTGAACATGGACAGATCATTTACCTAATCTAACCTAATCTGAGTCTGAAATATGTATATGATGGCATACAGACTTGTCCTGAAAGTTAATTGAGATAATCTGTGTAGAACCTCTAGCACAGTCCTCAGTACATATACCAGTTTACATCCCATGCTGACCCCTTCTGGCTACTGAATACCCAGGGAAAGACTTACTGCTTAGGGACAAGATAAAAAAATCTGAAAATACTTGCTCTTATTTTTACATGACAGAGCCCATTGTACCAAACCGACTATAACTTTACAAACCTCAGAATACTTATGCCTTCTAGATTTTACATATAATTGTGTAAAATGGCCTATCTTAATCTCATGCTATGCTTTAGTACAAACTTTAAGTACACTTTTGGGAAGTAAGAAAAACAATAAGAGGTTTTCTGCTTTCAATGCCACATGTTTGCATAAATCAATACTGAGTAGTTAATAAAAAGTTTAGTAAAAATTTTATCTTTTTTTTTTTAACATTTTTTTTTTTTTGCCATAAAATGTTGCAAATGTATTGCATAGAAGTTGCAAATGTATTAAGATCTGTTTTGCCACCTAGTGGATAAAGGAACTTTACTCATGAAATTTGCTTCCATATCCTCCCTCCTTGTCTATCTCCTACCTTCTTCTTTTTTCGTTTCCTTTTTTCCTTGACTTTATTACTTCTTTTCTGTTCTTTATTCTCTTCTTTTTTCTTTTACTTGGTAAAGAAAAAGAGTATTTCTTATAAATGGCAGCAGTCACATCTCACTAATCTTTGTTTATCTAGCACAGTTTCTAAAATGCATTAGTTGTTAAGGAGATACTTGTTTTAATTGAATTATGTGCATCAAAACAAAGGAACAGTAAGATAATTTATTCAAGGTCATGCAACTTTCCAAGAACTACAGTGTGAATTCTGAAACATTTTGGGATTTTCATTTCATCAGAAAATATTTTTACCTTGCAGTCCAGTGAAAGGTGGAGTTGTAGTAAGCATTACTTAGAATGCCTCTTTAAATTCTGGCTTCCTTTTAGGCCACCACCACCTATCATGACAGATGGTGAAGATTTGGATTACAATCATTTCACAAACCAGCAGAGTTCCACACGGCATTTTCCAAAATCAGAGTCCTCTCATAAAGGTAAGGAGAGTATGTATGGTCAAGTTTAGGATCTTTTTAAAAAATATATTATAAGCCTCATGTTATAGTGGAAATATCAAATTCTGTGTTCTGATCACTAGAGTGGAAAAATAAGTTATTCTCCCCTCAGCAGATTGTTATAGCACTCCTCATTTATTGAAACAGTAACAAAAAAGACAGAAAACAGAGCACCGTAAGTTGAATCTAAGTTACTCTGTGTATTTACATGCTCCTCTACAAAGAGCGCAAAGCTTTCATCAGATTCATACATACATACATATATATCATATATATATTATATATCATATATATAGGATATATTATATGTCATATAATATAAATATATATTCTATTTATAATATATATTTATAATTTATATATATAATTTATATATAATTATATATAATTTATAATATATAATAAATATTATATATATTATATTTATATTACATGACATATATATCCTATATATTATATATTTTTGGAGACAGAGTCTCACTCTGTCTCCCAGGCTAAAGTACAGTGGCATGATCTCGGCTTACTGCAGCCTCCGCCTCCCGGGTTCAGGTGATCCTTTCATCTCAGCCTCCCAAGTAGCTGAGATTACAGGCGTGTGCCACCATGCTTGGCTAATTTCCATATTTTTTGTAGAGATGGTGTTTTACCATGTCATCCCAGGATGGTCTCGAACTTCTGAACTCAAGTAATCCTTCCATCTCAGCTTTCCAAACTGTGCTGGGATTACAGGCGTGAGCCACTGTGTCTGGCTCTTTGATCGGATTCTTAAAGGGTGATTGTGACCTCCATTTAGATCTGTAGAACTGCATTTTCTATAGTGGCTCTTGTTTCCTATCTGTGTGTGACTCAATTAGATTTAAAATATGCATGCATACCTCCTACATAACTTTTTTGCAAAAGAAAAATGGGACAAAGCAAATAAAGAAAAAATATAGATATCTAAATTGGACGAAACCTTTAAAATGTGTTACCAGAAAGGGGTCCCAATCCAGACTCTAAGAGAAGCTTCTTGGATCTCCTGTGAGAAAAAATTATAGGGGAATCCCTAAAGTGAAAGCAAGTTTAGTAAGAAAGTAGCGGAAGAAAGAATGGTTGCTCCATAGGCAGAGCAGCAGTGTGGGCTACTGGTTACCCATTTTTATGGTATCTGATTATATGCTGACAAGGGGTATATTATTCATGAGTTTTCTGGGAAAGGGGTGGGCAAATCCTGAAACTGAGGGTTCCTCCTCCCCGTTTTAGACCATGTAGGGTAACTTCTGGATGTTCCCATGGCATCAGTAACCTGTCATGGCCCTGTTGGGAGTGCCTTTTAGCATGCTGCTGATGCATTATAGTTAGCATATCATGAGCAGTGAGGACAACCAGAGTTCAATTTTGTCACCATCTTGGTTTTGGCCAGCTTCTTTACCACAGCGTATTTTATCAGCAAGGTCTTTTTGACTTGTGTCTTGTGCCATCTCATCCCGTGACTGAGAATGCCTAACCTCCTGGAATGCAGTCCAGTAGGTCTCAGCCCTATTTTATCCAGACCCTATTCAAGATGGAGTTGCTCTGGTTCAAATGCCTCAGACAGAAGGAACAGTTGGGTTGTATTTGCTCTTGAAAGGATTTGTATTCACTTATGTACAATTTTATGACTTGTAAAATGAAATGGTGAAAAGGTAGCTTATGTTAATTTCCTTATCTGCAAAATGGAGCCAGTCTAAATAGAAAGTGTCAGAGTTGTCAGAATCATTAAAGGTTAAATATGTAAAAGAAGTTTGCAGAGTGCAGTAGACTTTGCAACTATATTAGATCTTACTGATTCTGTTTATTTTGTTATGAGTTTTGAAGACGTAGCTGGTATTGTTATTCATTTCCAAGTCTAATAACAATGTCCTGAAATTTCTTTAAATTACATTTTCTGCTTTCATTTAAAAATACCATTGCACAGATGACACTCTAGACTACTTAAATCAGCATCTCTGGATGGAGGGTGTCAAGCATTTGCATTTCTAAGAAAGCTTCCCTCCCCCCATTCTGACTATGATTCAATACTGAGAAAAAGACAACAGGCATTATTTTAAAAAGAAGGATAGTTGGACACTATAAACATCTTCATCAAAACATCCCACCTCAGTTTTCATCAGTTAGTGACATTTTCACTGTTCCTGATTTAACAAAGTAGCTCGTATTTTTCTTTCTCAAACTATGTGTGTATCACCTTTTGGGGGTACCTTTGTACTGTCCTTGACGTACATTTGATGCATAATATTAAAATAACACATTGATTCTGTGTATATGTCAGAACTAAGAAACAGGTACTACTAGAAATGTATGAAATAAAGTTATTTTGCTGGGGCAGGAGAAAAGCTGTCTGAGTTTCAAAAGTTTTTCCTTAATTGTGTTTCCTTTTTTCTTCCCCTCCCCAGGTTTTCATTACAAGCATTAAAAATCTGCCTTGAAAATGGACTCACTTTAGCAAATATTACTGGGTGATACAGAATGAATTCTACACATATTTTTTTCATCTGTGTTTGCATTCCTGGGATTTATCCTCAAGCATATATTTTTGACCATAAATAATTTTAATTCATTTCAAATGTTTTGGTTATCCATGATCACTTGGGCAGTATGAGAAAATGTAGCTTCTGAATATTAGCCACCTCTATGCTGCATATACTTCCTGGGATATAGTATCTAGATCTCTGTAAGCTGCCATTTTGTTAGGTATAGAAGTTTGGTATCTAGGGAGTAGGCCTTATTTAGCAATTCAAATTTTATGGAGATTAATGATCAAAGTAAAAACAATGTTTGGGTGCAACGCAGAATAAAAGAATATAAGAAATAGCTTTTTGTTGCGTTAGTGTATGATATTTTGAAGGACAAAGCTTTTGCTTTTTGTACTCTTTAGGAAAAGAAAATCACAACCATAAAGTATTTTAAAAAAAGAAATACTTGGAGCAATTGAAGTATGTTATTCTGACCAGACGGACTGTAGAGGTTTTGCATAGCCGTCTCAGCCCTCCTGGGGAAATTGTCCTAAATAGCATTCTTTAACACTCTGCTTTTGCCTCAGTAGCAAGGCTTTCTGAAGCCCCCTACACCTCCCCGCCGGCACTGGACCATTTATTAATATTTATTGAAAAAATTTAGTTCACTGAAATTTTAACTTAGATACATGAATGACTTTGTATCTCTTCTTTTGTTTTTCATTTACTTATAGAGCCAAGGAAATGGAATTGAAAAAATGATTTCATAAGTAATGATGCCATCCATCTCTCTGGCTGTAGACTAAGGTTTTTCTCTTGCTTAAAGTCATTGCAGTATTTGTTGACAACCTCTCAATAATGTTTTGTTTATTTGCCAATAATTAGATCAAATCAACATGAAGTTGAATTTGATAAAGTGGTTATTTATTCAAGTATTTGGTGGGTTTTTTTTTTTTAAGATGGAATTTCGCCCTGTCACCCAGGCTGGAGTGCAGTGGTGCAATCTCTGCTCACTGCAACCTATGCCTCCTGGGCTGGAGCAATTCCCCTGCCTCAGCCTGTGGAGTAGCTGGAATTACAGGCATGTGCCACCACGCCCGGCTAATTTTTGTATTTTTAGTAGACATGGGGTTTCACCATGTTGGCCAGGCTTGCCTGCAACTCCTGACCTCAAATGATCTACTCGCCTCAGCCTCCCAAAGTGCTGGGATTACAGGTGTAAGCCACCGTGTTCAGCCAGCCAAGTACTGGTTTTAACCATTTGTATTTCTTTGTGCAAGGGATTGTATTCCTTTGTATAATCATTATTATTACAAGATCTTTAAGCCCCTCTTCAAGAAATTTCGTTTTTGTGTAGCTGCTAACCTTACTGCAATATTTATTTTCCTGTACTACTTAAATAACAAATGGCAATCAAGCTCACTTGTTCTCCCTCTCTCTTTCTCCCCACTCCATATATATATATATATATATATCCCTTCAGCTTGACTTGCTATTGTCTTTTATTATATAAATCTGAAATTCTTGGCATTTCAATAGGGCCTTTGTTTAGGAAGGAAATACATAGATCACTAGAGAAAATGTTATTTTTTTTCCCACTGGGAACTGCCTTCTCTATGCCTTACCTTTTCAGGTAGTTTTTAAAGTTGGGCAATATTCAGGAAGCTGTTTAAAATAGTTTCTCAGAGTGGATTTGGGTATCTCATTTTGAGAAAGATTTTTAATTTAATAAAGTTTATGTATTGTAGGAATTTAAATAAAATCGCCTAAGTTACGTTTTCGGTAAATGTTAATCGGAGAGATAGTCTGCATCCCTAAGTGATGTCATTTTGGAGAAATGGAGGGAAAGGAAAATAACAGGACTTCTTATAGCTATGATAAAATGCCTAAAGAAAAACCTCCATGTAAATACAGAAGGGGAGACAAAATGGTAGGTCCTGGCCTTAAGTCAAATTCTGGATAGTGGTTTCAACATCCAAAGCTTAGGCCTTATTTACTTATAGTAATGCTATATTTTTCTTTATCTGCCCTGTGATTTTGCTTCATGTCCTTCAAAGTTTTTTATGGTAATTTTAAAGGAAAAAACAGCGTATTTTTATTTGATAACTAGGCAAAATCATTTGCCGTTTTTAATTTCATAAATATTTATTTTTCTATCTCTTACTATGATCAGTTTTATTTTAAAAATTTAGTGTTTCTCTTGCCTCTCACATACTTCATCCAGTCATATTTATTATTGTCAAATGTTAACTGGAGATACTTAATTAAAAAAAAAAAAAGTCACCATTTAACACTTAACCAGAATGTTAGTGTTTTAGCTGTCTTAGTAAGTGACCAAAGGTGGTATTGCCCTTGTGATAGCTAATTCAACATGTTTATTGAAAATTTGTTACATTTTTTCAAGGTTTCTAAAAGATTACAATTTTAAAATATTTTATGTTTATTTTATTTTTGTGTAAAGCAAACACTTTTTAAAGAATATCAGAGTAAATATTACCCTATGAATAAGGAGATAGAAATGAAATTCAGCCGGTTAAATCCTCTTATTCTTTCTCATGCAAGTAATGTAATAATGTTTGAAACTATAGAAGCAACTCAACTGTATTTTAATGAACTGCCAGACACTCTTCACTGTGTTCTCTGCTTTTTACTTTGTCATTTTTATATAAATGTGGAAGCATTTTTTGTTGTTGTTGTTGCTGCTGGAACGAACACATGCAGCTTGACTTTTAGGCCCATAATGTAGTAATGATTTAATGTTGTGATGTAAGCTAATAATTCTGGCCTTGGAAAATGTTTCTGTTTCTGTATCTTTGTTCTTTGGTGGCCAGGCCTCGTTGACACCAGTATTGTTGAATAAACAAAATATGTTATGGAGCCTTATCATAATAAGGCTGCTTGACATAGACACCCACTCTCCTCTACCTTTTATAAATCATCGTTTGGAAGTGAAGTTAGGTAAGAGTCAGATTACATGTTTTGACTTGAAAAATATTTGACTCTTGCATTCAAACCACTGTTAGACATAAGTATTTTATTAGACCTAAGTATTTTATTTTGGAACTGGACAGTTCTTTACATGTATTTAAAGGAACATTGTGATTTTCGGAAAGTGGCTTTGCATACTATAACTATTTCTCAAGTTACTTTACAACCAACAGGAGCATACCAATAAATTACAAAAACAGAAAATGAAAAATAACCCTAGGTGTTTTCAATGATAGAGAAATAGCTAAGTTAGAAAAGAAAGATATGAATAGATTCTCCTAGGAGGAAAACCTCTGTAGAATGGCAGTGACCACTTGGATCTAGGTCAGCATACTGAAAAATGTGTGACCTTGGGCTTTATGTTTACTGAACTCACTCTAGAAAATTCTGGATCCAATTCATTACCCCCCCTTTTCTCCTCTAATGTGGCCTGAAGCTCAATTAGATGATGAGTAAATTCATTGCTGATTGTTGCTCATCTCTTTCCCTCAAAGTCAAAACTTTTCAATATAAAAGTAATTAGCTTTTAACTGATTATTTTCTTTAATACTGTCAAATCTTGTCTAAATTTTGTGTTGTGCCAAATTTGAAATACCTACTATAATATGGTGCATTCAGTTTACCACATAAGTGGTTAACATTTTAAGTCCTGGATTTTTGTTTGTTTGTTTTTTTGAAATGGAGTCTCACTCTGTTGCAGGCTGGAGTGCAGTGGCGCCATCTGGCCTCACTGCACCCTCTGCCTCCCGGGTTCAACCTATTCTCCTGCCTCAGCTTCCCGAGTAGCTGGGACTAAAGGTGCATGCTACCAAGCCCAGCTAATTTTTTTTTTTTTTGTACTTTTAGTAGAAACGAGGTTTCACCTTGTTAGCTAGGATGGCCTTGATTTTTTGACCTTGTAATCCACCCGCCTTGGCCTCCTAAAATGCTAGAATTACAGGGGTGAGCCACTGTGCCTGGCTAAGTCATGGATTTTTAATGTCTTGCCTTTGTATAAAAATCACTTTGGGGAATACCAAGATGATTTTTTATTTAGTGATTATTTTCTTGAAAGATAACTATGATGATAAGGAGTGAGATCTCTGTGTAAACAGCTTTCTGAAGAACTGAGACTAGAATAGAACTTGCAGCCAAAGGCTTTTTCCCCTTTTGGGAAGGCAGTATTTGTGTAGAGAGTATTAAGGTAGATTACATTGTACATAGAGTGTCATATTCTGCTAAAAGAAGTTTTTCTTAGAAACAATCATAACAAAATCAAAACCTCATCTTTCAGCAGAAAGGAAAAACAATTTTTAAATTACTTTGTCTGTTACTTACTGCTTATAGAGAAGTGACTATGGTCCCATTTTCTCATTTCTGGTGGTGCCTGTGAGTCTTGAAGCCATATCTGCTTATCTTTCTGTTGATAGAATACTTTTTGCTTCTTAGCCCATGATAGGTATATGGGCAGGTAGAAGGAAACTGGAGACTGTCCTGTTATTGCTGCATGGGGCACAATGTCATTCAAATTCTTGGTGGAAGAATCTCTTTTATCCATGGTGAGAGGTAAGAGTATTAAAGAAAAGAGACAGAGGCTATTGTTGGTCCTGGTGTTTAACAACTGTCATTAAAAACGCTGAAACTTAATTCTAGAGAAGTCAAGAAAGAAAAGGTAAACTGAGAAAAATCTCAGTACTACAGAGTCACTTTTACAAAGAGACCTGCACTTTGTGCCAGCAGTGTTTGTGAGGAGCAGTACTGCCTTAAATTAGTTTGACTCTGATGTCAGTGTATGTTATTTCCTTTACGTGACTGACTGTTAAATTTCCGCTGAGATGTAACATTCACAGATGATCCCCAAGCATCCTTGTCATCAGAAGCTTTGGCCCTTCTCTGCTACTGACTCGTGGCTGACCTGTAACACAGTAAATACATAGTTTTATTTTATGTTGTTTGTCAACCTCTGAATAAGCAGTAGCATGACCAAAAAGACTGGTAGAAAAAGTGTGAGAATTTCCTGGTCAAATCCTTTATACCAGTTGACCACTTCTTGAGTAATTGAGAGTTGACTCTCTTCTGTGGTGACTATATAGAAGATATTTACAAAGGTTCTGTTGTGCAGGGAGGACATTTAGATTATTTGTAAGAATTTCACCAACACCCTTGGGTATTGAAATGTTTAACCATTAACAGAAAAAAAGGAGAAAACCAAACAAAACACATTTGCTTGAAATGGGAGATTTGCTAATGTGAAGAGTGTTTTTATTTTACTTTTAAGAGAGAAGCAGGAAAACTTTTGCTATGGTAAGAAACACAACAGAAGGGTGGTTCTGTTTGATGCCACAAGCTAACACAATCTTGTAAGTAATCAGGTTGAGTTGAAGAACTATATGGCCCTAAAAGCCATTCTCTTTCATATATGTATGTATAATATATATATATATATATATATATATATATATATATATATAAACACTGCCTAGTAACATTTTAATAGATTTAAGATGCATTTGTACATTCTTAGCAAACTAGAAAATGTTTTTGTTTTTTTTTTCCTTTTCGATTAACTTCATAGCATAGGGAACCAGCACTGTGCAGGTTCCAGTATTTCAGATAAGGGCAGAATTAGTTGTGTAACTTAATGCCCCGTTTATTCATTGGTGAGGTTCATATACAAATGATAGAAAAAGTGAAAGATGGGTTTGAGTGACATTTTCTTCATGAAAGATCAAGGAGTAGGAACATGTAAGGGAAGACAGCTAAGAGACTGTACTATGACATATGGTATAATTGGGATACATTTTTGTTACACTGGATATCAGGCTGTAGTTGCTAAAATAATTTCTAGCCGTTAAATTTGATGAGAAGATTTTTGACATCAGAATTTTTATACTTTTGGTTGAATTGGCCTTGGAAATCCCTGTGGTTTCTAATTTCAGCTCTTGCTGTATGTACACTGCAAGCCAAATGCTCTTTTTCAGAAAGAGCTATATTTTTTACTTTCCTCTTACAGGCAACCCAATATTTATTTTATAAATTGTTACAAATAACGAGAGGATACGCTGGGGAGATAGCATGTAAAAATGATGGTCCAAAATGAGAATTCTCTGTAATGGAGTTTTCCCTAAGATGAATCCATTCCAGCACATATTTTGAAAAGGTGCTGAATTCAAAAGTATAAGACTTCTCATATAAATGAAGTTGCTCAGGAAATCTGAGGTGATGCTATCGTTTGTCTCATAATTTGGAAAAATGGTCTTTTGAGAGAGAGACTACACATTGCCCGGGCACTTTCAGATTCTTTAGTAAGTGCCCCTTTGATATTTGGAATGTAGATATAGTTATAAAACAAAAGGATTGTTATCCCAAGTGCTCATGGATTTATAACCAAGCCCCAGAAGAATGGGCAGCTTTGAGATAGCTATTTCATGGAATTAAACAGAACCTTGATGGAATATAGTTGACTGTGTGAG
The DNA here is from genome assembly GCF_048565385.1 of Saimiri boliviensis. NCBI lineage: Eukaryota > Metazoa > Chordata > Mammalia > Primates > Cebidae > Saimiri > Saimiri boliviensis. The sequence continues at coordinate 79,744,519 of NC_133456.1, forward strand.
GACAGAAAACAAGGAGGCTGCCTCAAACCACATCTAGAGATTAAGTGAAACTGTGAGGGACACTTTGTGGATGCCTTAAAGGTGACCAGTGGTGGGTTCTAATGGGAAGATACACACCCAGCTGGACTAGGCCAATGGAAGCAGTCTCTTTTCAGTTCACCTCCATACAGCACAAGTTGTTCCTGCTCATGACCTCATTGAGGAAAGTGAGAAACACGGTGCTGGTGACTTTCATGCATCTTGGGAGGTTGAGGTGTTCAGCGTGGTTAAGTCACTCCCAAAACGCAAACCTCCTTTTTTAAATGCCAATTGTACATCTACATTAATTCATCTATGCAAGCTTGTGTTTTCACGGATTGTTTTTTACACCATATTTCTCATTGGGTTCTTTAAACATCAGGTTTAACACTGATATTATGAATAATTTTTAAACCAAAGTGTTCTATAAGTCTGTGTGCTTTGTTTCCTGGATGGTTTGACCAAGGTAAACACCAGTCTTGTCCTTTTCTCTTAATAAAGTCATCCATTTCTTAAGTCAGTGGTCTCTGTCTCATGTTTCTGTTTTGTTTCTTTACAGCATTCTAGGATGGGAAGTTATGAGAGTATTATTATTTTTACAGAATGACCCTAATAGGTCTGTTTAATAACAGTAAAATTTTCTCTTACTCCAGTTTTATACACTTTGTATAAATATGTATGACATGATAATGAAGCCTGGTATATTGAAATTCTCAATAAATACTGCCAAGTATGGATCAGTTGGAGATGTACCTTTGTTTTGTGTGTAGTGTATGGTGGTTTGATGTATTTGGGAGAAAAAATAGGTAAGTGGATGTTCACTCAGTAATCCTAATGATTAAAGACTCTATGCACAACTTGCCTGCACTGTACCTAACACCTTATAGACACTTAATTGTGTTTTGAAATGGATAACCGATTTATTCAATGTTTTACCTTTATAGGACATATTTTTTATTTTACTTGTTTTGATAGAATAGCCACGATATGGGAAATGATTCTGGAAACATATATCAGGTATCTTAAAAATACTTTCAGTGACTACTAAATTAATTTTTAAAGATGTCACTATTTAGCCACCCTATAGCAGATTCTCTAGACCTCAGATTCCTCTATGGTAAATAGAGTAGGGAATCTAAATGGTTTCTGTAGTCTCTGCTAGGTCCTGAGTAGTACCAGTGGTGCGCAGGTGATACTGTTTTATTTAGTTGAAGAAGATTGGTATGTTGATTTCAACTTTTGGTCTCTAATTACTAAAGTTACTAATGGAAAAAGTTGATGCATCTAGAAACCAATTAAAAAAAATTAAATATGTAAGTAAAATAGCTCCCTTTAATTTGTGGTAAGAGGTACTCAAGGAGATAGGGTGATTTATGTGGAATATGACTTGAGTCTGAGATAGGGTGATTTATGTGGAATATAACTTGAGTCTGTCAGACTATGGCCATGTGTCTATGTGAAGAAGTAACATACTAGAAAGTCCCTTAAAGCAGCTAAGAGACAGCTATCCACCTTGCACACCTTAGAAATTTGGGGGAATCTTTAAGAGGGTTTTGGACTACTGCAAATCCTGGAGTCATAGTTTCAAGATAATTTTGTCTCCATTTCAAGGGCAGGAAGACCAACTCCCTGCCTCCATTGTGTTTGTGTATCATGCTTAAATGAACGAACACAAACTAAAGACTGCTGCAAAATCAGTGTACTAAAGAAATCTACAGGAATAAGGAGATGTGGGTCCTAGTCCAGGTTTTGCTATGACCTTGTTTTAGGGACTTGGGATATCATTTATCCTGCTCTGTACCTCAGTTCACTTGCCTGAAGTACTGCTTCAAATGTAACATTTGAGGAATCCTGCTGTCAAGGGCTGCTAATTTCTTTTAGGAGGTTGCCAGGAAGAGAGCGGCTTTATCTACTACTGGGTGCCTGCAGAATCACAAAGACTTCCTAGGCATTCCATCATGAAAGGCCTCAAGGGTGATCTTTTGTTCTTTACAGCACTATTTACAGCTACTTGTATCTCCACATCCAGTAGATTGTCATTAATGTGTGTGTGTGTGTTTGCAAAAAATACACATGGTACAAATTTTACTGAAAGGATATGTAATACACAACTTACAAATAATATGTAATCTCTCTTCTTTACAGTGAACTTATAGAATGTTCTCATTGATTTATTCAAACTCGTGTATCCTAACCTATGGTTGCAATTAACATGAAAATTCTGAAATGAATATCGATTGACATTTTCACTTATATTGACAAGATGAGAGTATAACAATAGAATTGGATGTCTGAAGTTGACTCTGGTTAACAATAGCAGTTCTTTGCTGAGTTAAAAACTTTTTAAACACTTAAAGAATATTCCTCAGTATTTTGTGCTATTCACAATGTAACAGCTACAGACATTTTAAAGTTTTATTCTACAGTATTAACCATGTTAACATTTTCCCCCATCTTTTTAAGGCCAGTTATTAAGCACATCCATCTTTTTAAAGTAGACAGTCAACAAAACAGTAATTCAGGCTCTGATTTAAGTTTTTCCAATATCCATGGCACAAATACTCTATCCATGGCCTATTTCATATATCAGTGATGTCATATCAATGTGGCATCACCAAATATAGAATCAGGAAGTAGCACACCATTATGTAGTATTTCCATTACAGAAATAAAATAGATAGAACCTCAGAAGTATATATAATAGTAAAATAAATAGAAATATTTATTATCTTTGTTTTAATATGATTTACTTAATTGTAACTTGTTTAATTTTTAATAATGGATGTGGTTAGTAACTGGCTTGCCACATTCTTGAAGAATTTTAAGTTCTGAGATACATGTGCAGAATGTGCAGATTTGTCACATAGGTATACCGGTGACATGGTTGGTTTGCTGCACCCATGAGCATGTTGTCTACATTATGTATTTCTCCTAATGCTATCCCTCCCCTAGCCCTTGACCCCCAACAGGTCCTGGTGTGTGATGTTTCCTTTCCTGTGTCTGTGTGTTCTAATTGTTCAGCTCCCACTTATGAGTGAGAACATGTGGTGTTTGGTTTTTGGTTCTTGTGTTAGTTTTCTGAGAATTACTGTTTCTAGCTTCATGTTGCTGCAAAGGACATGAACTTATCTTTTTTTATGGCTGCATAGTATTCCATGTTGTATGTATGCCACGTAATTATCCAGTGTGTCATTGATGGGAATTTGGCTTGGTTCCAAGTCTTTGCTATTGTGAACAGTGCTGCAATAAACATATGGTTACATGTGTCTTTATAGTGGAATGATTTATAATCCTTTGGGTATATACCCAGTAATGGGATTGCTGGGTCAAGTGATACATCTGGTTCTAGATCCTTCAGGAATCGCCACACTGTCTTCCACAATGGTTGAACTAATTTACACTGCATCAGCAGTATAGAAGTATACTTATTTCTCCACATCCTTTCTAGCATCTGTTGTTTTCTGACTTTTTAATGATCACCATTCTGACTGGCTCGAGATAGTATCTCATTGTGGTTTTCATTTGCATTTCTCATGACGAGCGATGAGGAGCTTTTTTCATATGTTTGTTGGCCTCATAAATGTCTTCTTTTGAGAAGCATCTGTTCACATCCTTTGCCCACTTTTTGATTTTTTTTTTTTTTTCTTGTAAATTGGTTTAAGTTATTTGTAGATTCTGGATATTAGCCCTTTGTCAGATAGATAGGTTGCAAAAATTTTCTCCCATTCTGTAGATTGTTCACTCTGATGATAGTTTCTTTTGCTGCGTAGAAGTGATTTTGTTTAATTAGGTCCCATTTGTCAATTTTGGCTTTTTTGTATGTGTTTTTCTAACCAATGTCCATCTTGATATTTTATTCCCCAGCTCGAAATTTGAGCCTCTTTCCTCAAATGGTCTTTGAATATTCTTGTAAATTAACTCCACTAGTATTTCTTGCTTACTGTACTCCCAGGACACACCTTTCTTACAAATTCCTCAGCCTGATGATGTAAATTTGGTATTGGTCTTGTAGATCATAGTATGCCCTTAATTATGCCTGCCACTTTAAATTATTTTGTACCATTACCTGATCTTTGCCATCACTAGCAGTGCTCTTCATGCCTAACGAATCTTTTTGAAACCTTCCCTGCTGGCCTCAAGCCCTCCTTCTCTCAAATCCTTGTCCAGGCTTCAGGGGCTCTCAGACACAGACAGGTAAATCTGCCATTGACCGTAATGGTTTATGTCTACATGAAAATGGCCTTTTTGGCTTGGAGAGGACAGTACCAATTGGCATATATCAATTTTTTTTCTTTTATAGATTATTCTTTGGTGTCAAGTCTAAGAACTCTCTACCTAGCCCTACCTCCTAAAGATTTTTCTCCATTTTGTAGTGGATTTTGTATAAAGCGAGGTTTAGGATAAAGATTATGTTTTTTACATGGATGTTCAATTGCTCCAGAACCATTTTCTTGTTATCTTTTAAAAACTCTCCCATTTTTAGTTTGATTCTGTTGTGGTTAGAGAAGACGCTGCATGATTCCAGTTTCATTAAATTTGTTTAAATTTGGGGCGTGGTGTGGTGGCTTACACTTGTAAGCCCAGCACTTTGGGAGGCTGAGGCAGGTGGATCATGAGGTCAGGAAATTGAGACCATCCTGGCAAATATGGTGAAACCCTGTCTCTACTAAAAATACAAAACTTAGCCGGGCATGGTGGTGGGTGCCTGTAGTCAGCTACTCAGGAGGCTGAGGCAGGCGAATCACTTGAAATTGCGAGGTGCAGGTTGTGGTGAGATTGCATCACTGCACTCCAGCATGGTCGACAGAGCTAGACTATCTCAAAAAAAAAAAAAAAAAAAAAAAGTTTGTTTCATGACCTTGAGATACTGCCTATTTGCCTATTTTAGTATGTGTTCCATAAGCACTAAAAACATGTGTTGTGTTGCTGTGGGTGGAGTGTTCTACGTATTCATTCTTCTTGACTTACAGTGGAATTATGTCTGCATAAACTCATTAAGTTGAAAACGCCTTTCAACTTAATCTTTATTTTTTAAATAGAGGTGGAGTTTCACCATGCTGGCCAGGCTGGTCTTGAACTCCTGACCTTGTGATCTGCCTGCCTCAGCCTCCGAAAGTGCTGGGATTACAGACTTGAGCCACTGCACACGAGCTCAACTTAATAATTATTTTAACTTATGATGGGTTTATCCAGATGTAAACCCATCCTCATTTTTGTAATCATATTTATCTAGATGCAACATCATTTTCATACAGTCAGGGACCATCTTTATGCTTATTAGATCTTGTTGGTCAGTGGTATTGTCCTATATCCTCACTGATTTCTGCCTAGTTGTTCTATCAGTTGTCAAGAGCGTGGTGTTGAAGTCTCTACTTCTGGATTTGTCTTTTGTTTTTATTGCATTTTAGGTTTTGGGGTACATGTGAAGAACATGCAAGATTGTTGCATAGGTACACACGTGGCAGTGTGATTTGCTGCCTTCCTCCCCTTCACCTATGTCTGGCATTTCTCCCCATGCTATTTCTTCCCAACTTCCCACCCCTGCTGCCCCTCCCCTATTTCCCCCAACAGACCCCAGTGTGTAGTGCTCCCCTCCCTGTGTCCATGTGAGTGAGAACATGGGGTGTTTGATTTTCTGCTCTTGTGTCAGTTTGCTGAGAATGATGGTTTCCAGGTTCATCCATGTCCCTACAAAGGACACGAACTCATCGTTTTTGGTGGCTGCATAGTATTCCATGGTGTATATGTGCCACATTTGCCCTGTCCAGTCTATCATTGATGGACATTTGGGTTGGTTCCAGGTCTTTGCTATTGTAAACAGTGCTGCAGTGAACATTCGTATGCATGTGTCCTTATCGTAGAACTGGATTTGTCTATTTTTTAAAATTTCAGTTCTATCGAATTTTGCTTTACATGTTTTGAGCTGTAATTTGATATTCTGTACGTGTGTGTGTGTGTGTGTGTGTGTGTGTGTGTGTGTGTGTGTGTTTACAGCAGGGTTCTCCAAAAGGACAGAACTAATAGGATATAGAAATATGAGAGTTTATTAGGGAGAATTGACTCCCATGATTACAAGGTGGAGTTGCACGATAGGCCATCTGCAAGCTGGGGAAGAGAGATGATAGTGCCTCTGTCCAATTCTGAAATCCTGAAAACAAGGGAAACTGCACCTTTCAGTCTGTGGCCACAGCCGAAGAGCCCATGGTAAGCCACTGGTAGAAGTCACAGTCCAAAGGCCAAAGAACCTGAAGTACGACGTCCAAGGGCTGGACAAGTGGAAGGAAGCATCCAGCATGGGGGAGGAAGGCAGCCCGAAGAGTCAGCAGGCAAAGCTTATCCCACCTTCCTCCACCTGCTTTGTTCTAGGCACACTGGCAGCTGATTGGATGGTACCCACCCATATTGAGAGGGGATCTTACTCTCCCAGTCCACTGACACAAATGTCAGTCTCCTCCAGTTACACCTTCACAGACACACCCAGAAATAATACTTTACCAGCCATTTAGGCATCCTTCAAATTGACATGTAATATTAATCATCACAGATACATGCATGACATACATACATGTCATGTCTTTGGAGTGACCGTTTAACCATGGACAGGTCCTGGACATTGCCCTGTCAGAAATCGAGCCACAGAGCAGGAGGTGAGCTGCAGTTGAGTGAACATCACTACCTGATCTCTGCCTCCTGTCGGATCAGCAGCAGCATTAGATTCTCAGGAATGCAAACATTGTGAACCACGCAAGCAAAAGATCTAGGTTGCCGGCTCCTTACGAGGATCTAATGCCTGATGATTTGAGATGGAACAGTTTCATCCCAAACCATCTCCACCCCACCCTCCTATCCTTGTCCATGGGAAAATTGTCTTCTAAAAAACCAGTCCCTGATGCTAAAAAGTTGAAGACCACTGGTTTTGAAAACGTTACGGCCATCTTAGTCCTAATATATATAAGAGAACAAGAAAACCCAGGAATACCGTGTTCCTTAGGTTCCAAAGTTCTTTGCCTTATTTATTTATTTGTTCAGCATCCTATGTTGTTGTATAATATGTTTAGGTGTTTTAGTTGTATTTAGTGGGAGGAATGAGGAAAGTATGTCTCTTGTTTCCTAGAAAAGGAAATCTCCAATATTTACATATTTTAATCTCATTTTAGGTTTTGAGATTTATTTTACTAGGAATTTATTTTGATGTGATTAGTTTTGTTTTCTGTTCATTTCTGCCTATGCTATTTATTAAACAACCAACTCATTGTTTTATAGATTTGAACTCCACTATTATAATAGTTCTAATTCTGTACTTTTTGTTTAAAAAATTATATTTGTCTAGTGGCACATTTCGAATTATTAAATAATATCTAATGAAATGTGTTCCTTTTTATTACTCTTTAAAAAAATGGCTATTTCCCATTTATTACCTCAGTGGAAGATTAAAGCAATTTTGGCATTTCCTTTTTATCTTTTACTATGCTCTGCATTTATTTTGCTGGTGTATTTTTTTATTATGAAATCTGCATAATATATGAAATTTTACTATTTTAAGTGTATGATCCAGTGATACTAATTTTATTCATTGTTGGCAATTACTATTTACAAAACTTTTCAATTGCCCAAAATATGAACTCTGTACTCATTAAGTAGTACTCTCCATTCTTTCCCTTCCCCAACTTCTAGCAATCTAACCTTTCTGTCTCTGTGAATTTGTCTGTTTTAGATATTTCGTAACGGTGGAATCAAACTACTTCTTGCATGTCTGCCTTATTGTTCTTAGCATACTGTTTTCAAGTTTCACTCATGTAGCATTTATCAGCAGTTCATTTTTATGACTGAATAATAAAGTATATATGACATTTTGTGAATGCAGTTATCTATTGATAGACAATAGATTGTTTCCACCTTTTGGCTATTGTGAATAAATGCTTAAATATGAACATTGTAGTACCAGTATTTGAGTCTCTATTTTCAGTTCTTCTGGTTTTATATGTTGGAATTGCTGGATCATGTTCTCTATTTAACTTCTGGAAGAACCACGAAACTGTTTTCTATAATAAGTACACCACTTTACATTCCCATCAGCAGTTTCTCCACATTCTCATCAACACTTGATCTTTTCTCTTTCTTTCCCTAATAGTCATCCTAACTGTGTGTGAAATGAGGCTCCAACTTCATTATTTTGTATCTGGAAATCTACTGTATGTCTCAGCACTATGTGTTGAACAGAGTTTCTTTCTCTTATTGAATAAACTTGGTACCTTTGAGGAAAATCAGTTGGCCATAAGTTTGTGGGTTTACTTCTGGACCTCAGTTATGTTCCAATGATCTGTATGTTTAGCCTTATGTCAGTACTACACTATTTTGATTACTGGAGCTTTGTAGTAAGTTTTGAAATTGGAGATTGTGACTCCTTATGTGTGTGTGTGTGTGTGTGTGTGTGTTTGTGTGTATTATTTTGGCTGTGAAGGTCCCCATTCCAATTCTAAATGAATTTTAAGATCAGCCTTTTCATTTCTACATAAATACTGTAGCAATTTTGATAAGGACTGCATTGAATCCACCGGTCTTTTGGGTAACAGTGTCATCTTAACCATACTGAGTTCTTCAATCCGTGATCATGGAATGTCTTTCCATTGATTTATGTTAATTTTAATTTATTTTAAATTATATTTTATAGTTTATTGTGTATAGTCTTTCACACCTGTGATTAAATTTATTATTATTATTCCTTGTATTTTAGAAGCTATTGTAAATGAAATTGCTTTCTTAATTTCCTTTTTTGATTATTACTAGTGTATAGAAACAACTGATTTTTATTTATTGATCTTGTAACTTGCAACTTTGCTTAACTCTAGTTAATCTGTCTTGTGGATTCATTGGGATTTTCAATACATAGGATTATGTCATAGGCAAAGAGAGATAGTTTTACTGCTGCCTTTCAAATTGAGATGCCTTTGTTGTAGTCTGTTTTGCATTACTAGGAAGAATTACCTCAGGCTGGGTACTTTCAAAAGAAAAGAGGTTTATTGCATGCGGGGCGTGGTGGCTCATGCCTGTAATCCAAGCACTTTGGAGGCCAAGGCGGGCGGATCATCTGAGGTCAACAAGCTGGCTGAATCTGAAAGGCATAAGGCTGATTTTAAAAGAAGCCAGTCTCAGAGGTTGAGGTTACATACTCTATGATTCCATTTATATCACATTCTCAAAAAGACAAAACTATAGTCATGGAGTGGGTACCAGGGGCTGGGAGTGAAGGGACAGTGTGACTATAAAGGAACAGCAGAGGGATCTTTGGGGAGATAGAACAGTTCTGTGCCCTCATTGTGGTGGAACTGTCCATTCCCAAAAGGTCATGCTTACTGCAAGTTAATTTTAAAAATAAAATAAATTTGAGTCAAAAAAAAAAAAAAAGGTTTATTTGGCTCATGGCTCTGCAGACTGTACAAGAAGCATGATACCAATATCTATCGCTGTTGAGGACATCAGAAAACAGTAATTGTGGAAGGCAAAGGGATAGCAGATATGTCATGGTAAGAGAGGGAGCGAGAAAGAGGGAGGAGGCCCCAGACTCTTCTTAGCAACCAGATCTTTTATGAAATCATGACTGTGGGGAGAACACCAAGCCATTTATGAGGGGTCTGCTCCCATGACCCAAACACTTTCCACTAGGTTCCACTTCCAACATTAGAGATCAAATTTCAACATGAGATTTGGAGTTGAAATCTAAATATCCAAACTATAAAATTCTGCCCCTGTCTCCCCAAAACCCAAAAACTCCTCACATTGCAAAATAAAATCATTCCTTCCCAATAGTCCCCAAAAGTCTTAAATCATTCTGCCATCAGCTCAAAAGTCTCATCTGAGATTAAAGGCAAGTTCCTTCCACTTATGAGTTTGTAATATCAAAAACAAGTTATTTACTTCCAAGATGAATGGTGGTACAGGCATTGAGTAAACATTCACATTCTGAAAGAGAAAGACTAGCCAAAAGAAAAGGACAATAGACTTAGCCAGCAAATCCAAAACCCAGCAGGGAAGATGTTAAACCTAAAAGCTCCAAAATAATTTATGTCTCACCCTGGGCACACTAGTTCAAGGGGTAGGTCCCCAAGGCTTTAGACAGCTCTACCCCTTTGGGTTTGCTGGGTGCAGCTTATGTGGCTGCACTCATGAGTTGGAGTTTAATACCTGCAGCTTTTCAAGTTAAAAGTGCACACTGCTGGTTATTCTACCATTCTGGGGTCTGGAGGGCAGTGGACCCCTTCCCACAGCTCCGCTAGTCAGTGTCTGAGTGAGGACTGTGTGGAGTCTCCCAACTTTACATTTCCCCTTGGCAGTGTCCTAGTAGAGGTTTCCTATGGAGCCTCTGCCCCTGTAGTAGGCCTCTACCTCTGTAGCAGGCTTCTGCCCTTGTAATAGGCTTCTGCCTGGGCACCTAGGCTTTCTGATACATCCTCTGAGATTTAGGTGGAAGCTGCCAAACCTCCACTCTTGCATTCTGTGCACCTACAGACTTAATACTATGTGGATGCTTCCAAGACTTATGGCTTGCGCCTTTCAGAATGGCATCTTGAGCTGTACTTGGGGCCCTTTGAGATTTGGATGTAGCTAGAACCACCAGAATTCAGGGAACATCTCCCCAAAGTGGCACAGAGCAACAGGACCCTGGGCCTGGCCCCTGAAGCCATTCTTTGCTCCTAGGCCTCTGGGCCTGTGATGTGAAAGGCCACCTCAGATATTTCTGAAATATTGTCTTGGCTATTAGGACATGGTTCCCATTTATTCATGCCAATATATCTAGCAATGGTTGCTTGCTCAAATTCCTTATCTGCAAATGCTCTTTCCTTCTCTACCACATGGCCAGGTTGTAGATTACCCAAATTGTTATGCTCTACTTCTTTTTAAATTATAAGTGCCAACTTTAGTTTTTTCTGTACTCCCTTATCTGATGGTTGGCCATGAGAAGCTAGCACACCAAATCTTTCATGCTTTGCTGGTTAGAAATTTCTTCCCCCAGGTACCCTAAGTTATACTCAAGTTCAGCCTTCCACAAAGTCATAGGACATAGACAAATGTAGCCATGTTCATTGCTAGGGCATAACAAGAGTAATCTTTGCTCCAGTTGTAAGTAAGTTCCTCTTTTTCACCTGAGACTCTTATCAGCCCAGGCTTCACTCTCCATATTTCTATCAGCTTTATGGTCACAATCATTTAAACAGACTCTAAGAAGTACCAAATTTGTCTTACCATCATCTTCTGAGCCCTCCAAACTATTCTAACCTGTGCCTATCACCCAGTTTCAAAGCTGCTTCCATATTTTCAGGTGTTGTTATCACAATGCCCCACTCTTTGGTACCAATTTTCTGCTTTAGTAAGTTTTGTATTGCTATAAGGGAATAGATGATACTGGGTAATTTATAAAGAAAATAGGTTTATTTGGACCATGGTTCTGTAGGCTGTATAGGAAATATAGTACCAGCATCTGATTCTGGTGAAGGCCTCAGGAAGCTTACAATCATGGTGGAAAGTAAAGTAGAAGCAGATATGTCATATGGCAAGAAAGGGAGCAAGAGATGGGGAAGTCCCCTGACTCTTTTTAACAACCAGATCTCATGTGAATATATTAGGAGAGCACCAAGCCTTTCATGAAGGATCTGCCTCCGTGACACAAACACCTCCCACCAGCCCCACCTCCAACACTGGAGATAATGTTTCAGCATGAGATTTGAAGGATACATGTATCTAAACTATAACAGCCTTTATATCTTTTACCTCTACTTGTTCTAGCTATAATTTATGCAATATTGAATAACAGCAGTGAAAGTGGGTATCTTTGAGAGGCTAGTGCTTACCTCTTAGAATGAGTTAAGAATTGGTACCTCCTATTTTGTGGAGGCATTTGGGAAGGATTATTTTCAATTCTTATTTATTTATAGAATTGATCAGCTAATCTATCTGGTCCTATGCTTTTTTTCCCCACCTCTGGGAATATTTTAATTACTGATTCAATTTCTTACTACAGGTCTGTTGGGATTATGCATTTCTTCTTGACTTGTTTTAGGTAATTCGTGTTTCTAGGAACTGGTTCTTTACATCTATGTTATTTAACTTATGAGTGTATAATTATTCAAATTATTATAATCCTTTTTTTTGGTAAGTTGTGGGATAATCCTTTTCATTTTTGTAAGGTTGGTACTAATGTTTCTACTCTTATTTCTAATTTTAGTTATTTACTGCTTACCTTTTTGTCAATCTTAACTAAAGGCTTATAATTTCATTTATCTTTTCAAATAAACTTTTGGTTTTGTTGACTTGTTTTTTTATTTTTTATTTTTATTTATCTCTACTCTGATCTTTATTCTTTCCCCCTTTCTTCTAGTTTTTTTTTTTTTCCTGTTTCTTCAAAGCATAAAGTTAGGTTAATGGTTGGAGATTTTTCTCTATATAGGTGTATACAGTTTTAAGTTTCCCTCTGAGTATTGCCTTTGCTTTAATCCTGTACATTTTGGTATTGTGTGTGAGTGTGTGTGTATGTTTTCATCTTCATTATTTTCTAAGTATTTCCTAGTTTACCTTTTGACTTTTTTCCTTACTCCGTTGGTTTTATAGGGATGTGTTAATTTTCACACAGTTTTAATTTTTCCATATTCATTACATTGACTTTTAATTTCATTAAATTGTGATCAAAGAAGATACTTTGTATGGTTCTGATTTTATTAAATTTGTTAAGAGTTATTTTACCCAACATAGTCTATTCTGGACAGTGTTTTGTATGAACTTGAGAAGAAGGTGTGCTCTGCTGTTGATGGGTGGAGTGCTTTATGTATGTTAGGTTTAATGGATTTATAGTGTTATTCCAGTCCTCTACTTCTTTAGTGCTAATTTGTTTAGATGTTCTCATTAATAGAAGTGGTGTGTTGGAGTCTCCAACTATTATTGTAAAACTTTTTCCATTCAATTCTGTCAGTGTTTGCTTTATATGTTTTGAAGCTATGTTGTTTGGTGCATAGATGTTTATAATTTTTGTAATGTCTTGATGAATTTACTTTTTATCAATGTATAAGGTCTTTATTTATTTTTAGTAATTGTTTTTGACATAAAGTCAATTTTGCCTGGTACTAGTATAGCTACCCCAGGTCTCTTTTGATTACCATTTCCTTTCTTTTACTTTAACCTATTTGTGCCTCCAGATTTAAAGTGGGTCTCCTGTGGACAGAATATAATTGGATAATTTTTTAAAACTACATTCTGTAAGCCACTGCCTTTTCATTAATTAGTTTTAATCCATTTACAATTGTAAATTATGTTAAAGAAGGACTTCTGCCTGTTTAATATCTGTCTTCTGTATGGACAGTTCCTTTTTTGTGTTCCTCATTTCCTCTATTATTGTTTTCTTTTGTGTTTAGTTGATATTTTTAAGTGAATTTTTTTGCTTCCTTTCTCAGTTTATTTTTTTTAAATACTCTCTTGCTGACTGCAATGGGGATTATATTTATCATAATAAATTTATAAAAGTCTAGTTTGAATTGACATCAGTTTCAATAGCATACAAAGACTTTGTTCTCTTTATGTTGTTGTTGTGACAGATTATATCTTTATACATATTATGCCCAGTAGCATAGATCTAGAATTATTTTTATGTTTTTATTTTTCAAATAATGTAGGATGAGAATCTTCAACCCCGGTACTGTCCATGGCCCATTTGAAATTGGGCCACACAGCAAGAGGTGAGTGGTATGAGTAAGCACTACCACCTGAGCCTACCTCCTGTCAAATCAGTGGTGCAATTAGATTCTTATGAGTGTGAATCATATTGTGAACTGGACATGCAAGGAGTTTAGGTTGTAGGCTCCTTATGAGAATCCAACTATTGCCTGATGATCTGGGCTGGAGCAGTTTCATTCCCAAATCATCCGCACCCCTGGTTCATGGAAAAATTGCATTCCACAAAACCAGTTTCTGGTGCCAAAAAGGTTTGGGAATAATGCTGTAGGACACAAAAAGTAGAGTTATAAATTAAGAATACTATAGTGCTGGCTTTTACATTCATTCATGTAGTTACATTTATCAGAGCCCTTTGTCTCTTCACACAGTTTTCAGTTACCAGTGTCTTTTCATTTCAACCTGAAGGTCTATGTTAGTATTTCTTTCAAGACATGTCTAGTGGTAACAGACTCCCTTGGTTTCTGTTTACCTTGGAATGGCTTAATTTCTCCCTCATTTTTGCCTGATATAGAAATTTTGGTTGTCAGTCTTTTTCATTTATCACTCTAAATATGTCATTCCACATGCTTTTGGTTACCATAGTTTCTGATGGAGAATTGGCTGTTAATTCTGAGACTCTCTTGTACAAGAAGAGTTGCTTGATCTTGCTGCTTTCAAGATTTTTTGTTTTTTGAGAGTTTGATTATAATGTGCCTCAACATGGGTCTCTTGAGTTTATCTTAGTTGGGATTTGTTGAGCTTCTTGGATGTGTAGATTCATATCTTTCACCATATTTAAGACAATTGTTTCAAAGTTTTTGTCTAGTAAGTCCAATATCTGAGCTTTCTCAGGGATAGCATCTATTGATTTTGTTCCTTTAAGTAGGCTGTACTTTTCTGTTTCTTTATATATCTTATGATTTTTGTTGTTGTTGAAAACTGGACATTTGAATATGATAATCCTGGAAATCAGATGCTCACCCTGCATTGGGGTTTGCATTTTCTTTCTATTGTTGAGAGTTGTAGTAGTCCATTGTCTAGTGACTTTCCAAAACTATGTTGGCAGAGACTATATTGTTTGTCATATGTAGTTCTTTAGTGTGTGTGATTTTTTAATCTTGTGTTTAACAGAGATTTTCTTGAACATCAGATGTGGGGCCAGTGTCTGGGGGCAAAGAAGTACCTCTTTCAGGTTTTGCAGATTGGCTCTTTTCTAGACCCTCCCCTTCTTGAACACTTAGCCCAATTTTCACTGAGACAAGAGTTTCACCCAAGGTAAAACTTAAGATCTTTGAGGTCTTTTTTGTGCGTGCTTCTCGCCCTTGGCATATGTATGACTTTCTAAACGCCCCATAAATATGGGCACTTTTGATTGCTAAGAAGCTCTCTTCCTAAGTTTCTCTCTTACGCCTTGGTCTGTCTGTTGTATGTCTTAAGTTTACTCTCTTGCCACAGATGTCAGTGGTTGCTCATCCACTTTGCAGTGTTTTCAAATAATGTCCACTATTTATCTGGCTTTGGTGATTTTCCAGTTAGGCAAACTAAGATAAGCACCTTGCATGACTCTTTCAGATCACCCTGTCAGGTTAGAACAGACCCGAATGATAATTTGCATGTAAGGTCTTCTATGCTTCCTCTGATATTAGGGACCAGGATCCCACACTGGGAATGTAGGCTGCTTTCTTTAAGAGTGTTGCTGAACCAGGAGAGGCTGGGGAATAAGCAAGCAAAATGCCAGAAAGCTTTTTAACCATGTATAAATTAGCTTTTCCTTTATTTCATGTTCACTAGGTTGCTGTAAGCCTTTGATTGTTTCCTAGAGTTCTGAAAATGTTGATTCTGAAAGTTTCTGCTTGTTTTTTGATTTGTATGTGTGTGTGGTTGGGATTCATGGGGGCCCAGGGTTTGAGACTGCTCACTTGGCCCTTTTGCCAATTCCTTAAGGAAATTGACTTATTTTGTAGAATAATGTTAGAAAATTTATCTTAATACTTTTAATGAAATAATTGTTACTAATACATAATGGAGTACTGTTTAGCTGTCAAAAGAAAAGAAAATCTCAGCCATAAAGTAAGCTACTGGATATATTTTTAAATGAGGAAAAAAAGGTGGAGAAAACATGGAAGTTTCTCATCATATATCTGGAAAAGGGAGGTTGAGAGATTATGCCATTATGTGTGCATGTTTGCTTTTATTAAGGAAAATAGAATAACAAAATTTTTGAGTTTGCTATAGGAAGGGAGGAAATATGTGTGTGTAGGAGATGTAGAATCTAGATATAATACAATATTCATTGTTTTGCATATTTGATGTAAGAATTGGGTATTTCAAATAATTATGAAACAAAATTTTACAAATACAAAAGAAACTTTAAAAGTTAATGTAAAATGAAAGAGGTGAACTTAATTGTATCCAACTGGTTAACACTCATACAGAAATGAACTGTTTCAAATGATCTTATGTAGCTCTGTCTTCCTCTCTCTCTGTCTCTCAATGGACACATATACATATAAAAACAAAATTCAGCCATCTTTGTCCATTGAAAGGCCTAGAAACAATGGGCACACACACAACAGCAAGGTCAGAAATGCAGAAAGGAATTCGTTTAAATAAAAAGTGTACATTGATAAATATAAATGAATATTGATTATGTAAACAATATCATGGGTTAAAATGTAAATGAAATTAAAATACATGAAAATAAAATATAAATAATAAAATTTAAAAAATGTTCTAAGGCAGTATTTTTCAAATGTTTCATATATTAATCATTTGGGATCTTGTTAAATTGCAAATTATGATTAATTGGTCTGGGGTGGGGATGGGGATTTTGCATTTTTTAAATTTCTTTTAAAAATTTCAATAGTTTGGGGGGTACAGGTGGTTGTTGGTTACGTGGATAAGTTCTTAGGTGGTGAATTCTGAGATTTTGGTGCATCTGTCACCCAAGTAGTGTACACTTTACTTAATATGTAGTCTTTTAAAAATCATTTTTAAAATGTTAAATTTTTAGTTCTGGGGTACATGTGCAGGATATGCAGGTTCATAACGTAGGTAAATGTTTGCCAAAGTGGTTTGTTGCACCTGTCAGCCCGTCACCTAGGTATTAAGTCCAGCTTGCATTAGCTATTTTTCATATTTAACAAATTCTCAGGTTATTTTTATTCTTTCTGTCTAAGAAAACATTGTGACTAGCAAGATACAGTTTCTTCATTATCTTGGAAGAAGTGAAATACTATTAGACTTCATATGTCAGGTGTGATTAATGTAATTATTACAGCTATAAAAAGAGTAGTAAAAGAGTGTAAAATTAACTGTGAAGCAGATTAACTCTGCACTCATCACCTTATCTGAGTCTGGCAAGACAGAACACACTCATACCCAAGTTTCATGAAGTGGTTTATTACTTACTGATAGGCAGCAAAGGACAATAGTAGCCTAGGATTCTTCATAAGCCAGTTCCCCAGAGATCAGGAAAACTGCTTTGGACTGATGGAGTCTTATCTGTGTGTCTAACTTGCAGCACCCCTGAGGGAACCTGGAAAGAAGCCCACTCTGAGTTTTATACCCTGGGGCATTGTGTTTCACTGTGATTTAGTGCCAAAGCACTGAAAGACAGCCTGTTTCTCTGGGGAGACTGAAACAGAGCCCAGGCTCTTCTGGCCAGGTGCCCCATATCTCTGGATGCTGCATTTCCACCACATTCTACAGTTATTCTTGACAACTACAAGGAAAAAAAAGTAGAGAACTGGATTGGCCCATGCCCATCTGGACAACTGTCCTGCACTCTCAAGTTAATAGTAAAGGAAATGAAATAATAAAATATAATTGGTGAGAAAAGAACTTAGAAAAAATGGAAGAAATAGTAGTTAAATGGTTGAATATTTCAGTTGTAATATTAAATGTTTGTGAACTAAATCTTCCAGCTGAAAGACAAGATTGTAAGGCTGATAAAACTATATGTAGCTTTATGAGAAATACTTAAAATATATGACACAGAATGAAAATAAAGAACAGCAACAAAAAAAGATGGTCATGGAAACTAATGAAAAGAAAGCCATGATAAATATCAGAAAAGGTAATCTTTAATGAAGAGTATTATGACCAGGAGCAGCGGCTCATTCCTGTAATCCCAGCACTTTGGGAGGCCAAGGCTGGCAGAGCACTTGAGGTCAGGAGTTTGAGACCAGCTTGGCCAACAGGGTGAAACCCTGTCTCTACTAAAAATAAAAAAAAAAATTAATCAGGCATGGTGGTGCATGCTTGTAATCCCAGCTACTTGGGAGGCGGAGGTAGGAGAATCACTTAAACCCAGGAAGCAGAGGTTGCAGTGAGCTGATATCTTGCCGTTTCACTCCAGCCTGGGCGACAAGAGTGAAACTCCATCTCAAAAAAAAAAAAAATTTTTTTTTAAAGAATATTACTGGAGAAAAATAGGAACATTTTGTAAAAGTAAAAACTTCACCTCACCTGGAATATTTGAAAAACTGGACAAATGAACTTTTGTAACAGTCAAAGCTGTCTAGATTGGGGTGTTCAGGATGTTATCTCCCATACTGTGTTCCAACCATTCTAAGCTCACTTCCTCCAGACACACAGGCTGTTTTATAATTCTATGAGCAGATACAAACAAAATCTTTTTAATATGAGAATTTCCTCAAGGTAGAATGCAGCTACACTGGAAATGTGATTTCTCTCCAAATGTAACCTCTTGTCCCTGCTGCCCACTGTAGTGTGTGACACATAGTAAGAGCTTAAAAATCTATGGATAACTCTGTGGATGGAAAGAGAAGACGATTCCTAAGGCCTTCTCCAACTTTGATATTCTTGCAATTCCCATTTACTGAGCAGAGCCTTACTCAAGATCTGATGAATGAATTAATGAGTATTAGGAAGGGGCAAGAGACAAAATAAGGATCAGAGGAGATCATCTGAAAATATCTGATGTTTTCAACCTATCAGTGACTTATAGGTTATGTTTGCAGACATGTTTGGGTTCAAAGATTTGCAAAGAAGGTCTCTCTCTCTCTCTCTCTTTTTTTTTTTTTTTTCCTGTAGTTTTTGCTAAAGAAGGTGTTGGGGAAAAGGGACAGCCTCACCAGGACTGTGAGTGTCAAATGGCATGTCTACATGTACCCTTTCCTCTCCTCTCCTATCACTGGGGATCACTTATCTTGAATTCCCAGAATCTTTTTCACTAAGCATTCAGTAGTCCACCTCCAATTTCTACCTATTATCATCCTGTTACCCTCTAATTGGCCCTCTTTGAGAAGCTAAACCACATACATATCTGTAAAGAACACAAAAAGCCCACACCTGTCCTGGAGGAATAAGCATCCTGCACTCTGACAAAGTTTGAAAATGCAGTTACTCCCTGTATTAGGCCATTCCCACATTGTTGTAAAGAAATACCTGGGACTGGATAATTTATAAAGAACAGAGCTTTAGTCTGGTGGCAGTGGCTCACAACTGTAATCCCAGCACTTTGGGAGGCTGAGGCAGGCGGATCACCTGAGTTCAGAGTTTGAGACCAGCCTAACCTGCCTAGTCCATTGCTACTAAAAATACAAAAAAAATTAGCCAGGCATGGTGGTGCCTGCCTGTAGTCCCAACTACTCCTGAGACTGAGTCAGGAGAATCACTTGAACCTGGGAGACGAAGGTTGCAGTGAATTGAGATCACACCACTGCGCTCCAGCCTGGGTGACAGAGGGAGACTCCCTCTCAAAAACAAAAACAAAAAAATCAGAGGTTTAATTGGCTCGTGGTTGTATGGGCTGTGCAGGAAGCATAGTAACAACCGCTTTTGGGGAGGCCTCAGGAAGTTTATAATCATGGAGGAAGATGAAAGGGAGGCAGACACATCACGTGGTGAAAGCAGGAGCAAGAGAGTGAGAGGGGAGGTGTCACACACTTTCAAACTACCAGGCCTGGGGAGAATCACTCACTGTTGCGAGGACAGTACCAAGGGTATGGCACTAACTAAACCATTCATGGGAAATCCACCCCCATGACCCAGTCACCTCCCACCAGGCCCAACCTCCAGCACTGGGGATTGTGATTCAATATGGGATTTGAGTGGGAACACCGATGCAAAGCATATTACTTCCCTAGTCACACCCTCATATTTTGCTCCCATAGGCCATGTCTGGCCTCTTGGCAGGCTCTCATGGTGGTCCAGTTGATGCCCCTCAAAAGGCCTGAATTAGGGTGTAGGCACTTCCTACCCTCTCCCCACTCTGAGGAGAGATGGTGGTCTTTGGCACTTAGCACATCAGTGATTCTCCAAAATTGATCCAAAAAATTAATAAAATCTTTCTCAGATCTTTCTTTTCCCAGTGATTTCTATACCCTCAATCTACCTGAGAATTTCAGGTGTCATCTAACCATTTTTTACCACCTACATTGAAATTTCTGCCTGATACTATGACTTTAGAATGTGCTCTCTGCAGCATATTGTAAAGTAGAAATACAATGCAAGATATATATATAATTTACAGTTTTCTAATAACCATATTTTAAAAGGTAGATAAGTTGAGAAAATTTTATTTAGTACATTTAAAATATTATTTTAGCATGTAACTGATACACTGTTAATTACATATTTTACATTTGTTTTTTTCCACTGTAGCTCTTCAAATGTGGTGTATATTCATAGGCCTTTCAATTCGAACTAGGGACTTTTCTTTTTTCTTTTCTTTTCTTTCTTTTTTGTTTGAGACAGAGTTTCTCATCACCCAGGCTGGGGTGCCTTGGTGCGATCTTGGCTCACTGCAACCTCTGCCTCCCAGGATCAAGCAGTTCTCCTGCCTCAGCCGCCCGAGTAGCTGGGACTACAGAAACCCACCACCACACCTGGCTAATTTTTGTATTTTTAGTAGAGACGGGGTTTCACCATGTTGGCCAGGCTGGTCTTGAACTCCTGACCTCAGGAAATCTGCCCGCCTTGGCCTCCCCAAGTGCTGGGATTATAGGCGTGAGCCACCTCACCACACCTGAACTAGATACTTTTCAAGTGCTCAGGAGTCACAGGTGACTACTAGACTACCACACTGGACAGTCCACCTGTAATCTGTGTCAGCTCAAAAGGAAATAAGGAGAGAAACATTTTAACATGTTAACTAGTGTTATGCAATTACGGATGCGAAAGCCTTTTTTTTTTTTAGATGGAGTTTCATTCTTGTCCAGGCCGGAGTGCAGTGGCGAGATCTTAGCTCACTGCAATCTCTGCCTCCAAAGTTCAAGTAATTCTCCTGCCTCAGTCTCCCAAGTAGCTGGGATTACAGGCACAGCCACCACACCCGACTAATTTTTTTTTTCATTTTTTAGTAGAGATGGGGTTTCACGGTGTTGGCCAGTCTGTTTAGGAACTCCTGAGCTCAGATGATCCGCCGGTCTCGGCCTCCCTAACTGATGGCATTTTATAAACTTCCCAATGATAGGTAAGTATGAAGTGGAGTCTCACCTTCTCCAGACTGACATGTTGTACTCTCATTTTGCCAGCAGAGGGCACCCGGAGATGGCAAGACGGCATTAACCTTGAGGCACTCCGAGACTGAGAGAATCTACCGGATTGGCAGAATATAAAAACCAAGATACTAGTTCAGTAAGAAAAATATCACACCTTTACAAAAGCAATACTTTATCAATGAGTGTGCATATCTCATTGTGTTTCAAAGATACTAGTAGTAGATGCTAATTGCAGAAAATCTGAGAATATTGACAAGTAGACTTTAAGAGTTTGAAGAAAATAGAAAAGAAGGTGCATTATTGCAAAAATTAGCCAGTTGTCGGTGTGCGCCTGCAGGCCCAGCTGCTTGGCTGGCTGAGGCGGGAGGATTGCTTGACCCTGGGAGGTCGAGGCTGCAGTGAACTGTGATCACCTCATTTCACTCCAGCCTGGGTTGCAGAGTTAGATTCTGCCTCAAAAAAAGAAAAATAATAGAAAGTGCGTTATTGACAATAAAATTCCTGATAGAGGAGCCAGAGACATATAGTAATATACTCCTCTATCAGGAATTTTATTGTCATTCCTGATGGAATGTATTATATATATATATATATATATATATATATATATAAAATATATATTATACATATATATATTTTATATATAATATATATATGACACAGGCCTATTGTGCATATATAAGAAAATTGTCCTTGCATATATGAGAAATTTGCCTAATATACACCTATATGTGCATATATAAGAAACTGGCCTTTTATAGACATATCTCATTATGTTTCAAAGGTACTGTTTTCTTGTTTTGCAAATGGAAGGTTTTTGGCAACCCTGCATCAAGCAAGTCTCAGCACCATTTTCCTAACAGCATGTGCTCACTTCATGTCTGTGTGTCACATTTAAGTAACTCTTGCAATACTTCAGACTTCTTCGTCGTGGTCATACCTGTTATGGTGATCTGCAATCAGTGATCCTTAATGTTACTGTTGTAATTGTTTTGGGGCATTATAAACTGTGCCCATATAAGATGGTTAATTTAGTAGATAAACGTTGTGTGTGTTCTCTCGGCTTTGCCAATAGCTGCTCCCCTGTCTCTCTCCCTCACCTCAGGCATCAGTATTCCCTGAGATACAATATTGAAATGAGGCCATTTAATAGCCCTACAATAGCTTCCAAGTGTCCAAGTGAAAGGTAAAGTTATGCATCTCACACTTTAAATCTAATGCTAGAAGTGATTAGGAATGAGTGAGGAAGAAATGGCAAAAGCTGAGATGGGCTGAAAGCTAATCTTCTTGCACCAAACAGCCAAGTTGTAAATGCAAAGTAAAAGTGTTTGAAGGAAGTTAAAAGTGCTACTCCAGGGAATACATGAGTGATAAAGTGAAAGAGCCTTATTGCTTATATAGAGAAAGGATTAGTTCTTCGAATAGAAGATTAAACCAGCCACAGCATCTCCTTCAGCCAAGTCTGATCTAGATGAAGGCCCTAAGGCTCTTCAGTTCTGTGAACTATGAGAGAGGTGAGAAAGCTGCAGAAGGAAAGTTTGAAGCCAGCAGAGGTTGGTTCAGGAAGCTGAAGGAAATAAGCCACCTCCATAACATAGCGGTGCAAGATGAAGGAGCAAGTGCCGATGTAGAAGCTGTACAAATTTCCCAGAAGATCTAGCAAAGATAATTGATGAAGGCGGCTGTATCAAACAACAGATTTTCAGTGTGAATAAATCAGCCTTGTATTGGAAGAAGACACCCTCCAGGACTTTCAAAGCTGGAGTGACGTTGATGCCTGGCTTAAAGCTTCAAAGGACAGGCTGACTTTCTTGCTAGAAGCTAGCACAGCTGGTGACTTTCAGTTGAAGTCAGTGCTCATCCTTCCAGAAATCCTAGAATCCTTAAGATTTATGCTTAGTTTACTCTGCCTGTGCTCTATAAACGGAACAATGAAGGCTGGATGACAGCACATCTGTTTACAGCATGGTTTGCTGAATATTTTAAGCCCACCGTTGAGACCAACTGCTCAGAAAAAAAAAAAAGATTAAAAATAATATTTCTCATTGTTGATTCACCTAGTAACCCTAAAGCTTTGATAGAGATGTTTAAGGATATTAATGTTTTTATGCCTACGGATATAACATCCATTCTGCAGCCCACAGACCAAGGAATAATTTGAACTTTCAAGTCTGATTATTTAAAAAATACACATCGTGAGGCTACAACTGCCATAGATTGTCATTCCTTTGTTGGATCTGGGCAAAGTAAATTAAAAACTTCTGGAAGGAATTCACCATTTCTGATGCCATTAAGAACATGATTCATGGGAGGAGGTTTAAATATCAACATTAACAGGAATTCAGAAGAAGTTGATTCTAACTCTCATGGATGACTTGGAGAGGTTCAAGACCTCTGTGGAGAAAATAAATGCAAATATGGTAGAAATAACAAGATAACTATAATTGGAGATGGTGTCTGCATTTGTGACTGAATTGCTACAATCTGATGATCAAACTTGAATGGGTAAGAAGTTGCTTCTTCTGAATGAGCAAAGACAGTGGTTTCTTGAGATTGAATTTACTCTTGGTGAAGATGCTATGAACATTGGTAAAATGAAAACAAAATATTTAAAACATTATATAAACTTAGCGGGTAAAGCAACAGTGTGGTTTGAGAGCACTAACTCCAATTTTTAAGGTTATGTTGTGGGTAATACTCTATCATTACATGCTACAGATAAATCTTTTATGAAAATAAGTCAGTTGATTCAGCAAATTTCATTGTTGTCTAATTTTAAGAAGTTGCCACAACCACCCCAGCCTTTAGTAACCACCGCCCTGATCTGTCAGCAGCCATCAACATCAAGACAAGATCATTCATTCACCAGCAAAAAGTTTGCAATGTGCTGAAGGATCTTTAGCAGTTTTTGCAATAAAATATTTTAAAATTAAGATATGTATATTGTAGTTATAAACATAAATTTTATGTGCACTGGGAAACCAGAATATATGTGACATTTGTTTTGTTGCAGTGGTCTGGAACTCAATCTGTAATCTCTCAGTGGTATGTCTGTGCGTCCTATTAGAACAAATATAGGTTGTATATAATATAAAGATAAGAGAATGCAGATTAGAACATATATAGGTCATATTAGAACATATATAGGTCATATATTAAAACATATTATATTAGAACATATATAGATCATATATAAAGAAAAGAGAATGCAGATGCACATAGATGTGTTAATAGAAAGCAAATGGAATTTCTATTTTTGATTTCTTTTTTTTTCCTTCCGTGTAGTAGAAGGGAATTTCCTGTGTTGAGAACGAGGAGGCAAGTTGGAAGTTTGAGGAAAGTGAAATGCTACGACAAGTTATGTTCTACAATAGAATAGTGAGATTTAGAAGCTTGTAGAGAATGGTGACAGTTTAGAGGCATGGCTGAGGTAAACGACAGAGGGGACTGACTAGGAGTTGCTGAGCACTGTAGATTGAGAGAGCAGCTGTGATTGGATTGTGCTCATTTACTGTGGCATCATTCTTCATGGCTGCTTGGTTTCAGCAGCCACATCGGCAACTCATATGTAGCAGCAGATGATGTGAATGGTTGAGAGTGACACGTTGTTGGAGTTTAGATGGGCATGTGTAACAGGGAGGTCTAGAGTCAGAGGAGAGAAAGAGATTAAGGTCAAGCACTGTGAGATCTTCGGGTGAGACCAAGGGGCAGGAAGCAACATTCTTGGAGAGTAGGGAACAGTTTTCCATAAGATCACAGCAAGATCAGAGTTCAGGGGTCATGAAATAAGGAAGTTAGTGTAAAGGATGAAATGTTACAGTCAGAAAGAAGATATTTTAGATATGGTATAGGGCTTGAGCCCATATAGTAAATAATGGAAATGGAGTACAAAGAGAGGCAACTATGGTGGAAGGCTCAAAGACACATAATCCTGGGTTGTTGGAAGTAACGTTTTTATAGGCAGTGAGTCCCAGAACATGAAAAGAGGAATCATCGTGGAGGCTTGTGTTAACATCAAAGAAAACGGATCTGGGAAGGGCAACAATTTCATGATACTGATCTCTAAGTTAATCCTTGGATAATCAGGAATTTGTGTAAATTTATAGGCATAGGACTTGGCAATGAAACAAATGTTGCTAAGGCAAAATGAGAATCCTTTCAAGATAATACATTTTAAATGTTTTCAATCCATGTGTTATGTGGCTTAAGAGCTTCAGACAGATTTGGGTTTGGAATTACATCTTTGACTTGCCAGCTGTGTGGCCTGGGCAAATTATGTATAGACTCTGAAACTTAGCTTATCTATCTTTAAAGTGGGAATAATAATATAACACACTTCAAAATTTTTCAGTGTGCTTTTCAAGGAAAAGAGGCAATAAATGATAGCTGGCCAGGACTGGTAATTCATGCCTGTAATCCCAGCACTTTGGGAGGCTGAGATGGGCAGATCACAAGGTCAGGAGGTCAAGACCAGCCTGGCCAACATGGCAAAACTCCATCTCTACTAAAGATACAAAAATTAGCCAGACATGGTGGCAGGCACCTATAATCTCATCTGCTCAGGAGGCTGAGGCAGGAGAATTGCTTGAACCTGTGAGGCTGAGGTTGCAGTGAACCGAATTATACTACTGCACTCCAGCCTGGGCGACAGAGTGAGACTCTGCCTCTAAATAAATAAATAAAATAAAACAAAATAATAAATGATAGCTGCATAGTCAAAGGTAAGGAAAAAAAAACCCAGATATGTTTATTGATAAAAGCCAGAGCATATTCAAACTGCTCTGAATTTATCATATATAATAGTCTCACTTGTGGGCAAAGCAAGACTGGGAAAGCTGCTGGGAGAGATTCAAGATTATATGGTAAAGTTATCGGATTTCCAGCTCTTAGCAGGAATCTATAGCACTGTCTTTTTTCTTTTTGTTAGACTTCCTGGTATAACTCCTTGATGTGGACGTTCCTTACTTCCCAGTGTCAGGAACTCAACATTGCTCAAGAAAATCATTACAATTTTTAGGGGCTGGGGAGAGAGGAGCAACTGTAAGAGTTAGATGTTTTTCTTTATGCTGCGTAAGTCTATTTTACCTTGTTTCCAGTCGTTTTGACCTTCTTGTGCCTCTGGCAGTTCTATTTTCTCTTCTGCATGACAGCTCTTAAGCCATCTGAAAACAGTGACTATCGCTCCTGAAATTTTACTACTCTGCCATAGACATGCCTGGGGTCATCAGTATCTTTTTATGAAACAGCCCAGGGCCTTTGCACTTCTGATTGCCTCCTCTTGCCTATTTTAGTCTGCCTTTGTCCTTGTTGAAATCTCACCTCCAGGCATGATCTGAATGCCACAGAACTGAGTTCAAGCTCTTGCTTCCTAAATTTGAACACAGTTCACGCAGTCACAGCTCACATGGATCTTCTGCTAAGCTTTCAGTGTATTTTCTCATACATCATTTTCATGAACTTCACCAGAAGTACAGGTGAGTTTTACAATAAGAGGCAGAGCTTGCTCTTTTTCAGGCTTTCATTTTGTTAGATTTGCTTATTGTCCATGCTTGATAATTTTTTTTTGGAATACCAATTTTGGCAAATTGAATTTATGTGCAGATTTGATGAACACTGGCAGCTGCTTCATTTACAGTCCTGGATAAATGTCTTCTCAGTCAAAACCCCTGAGCCTTGCCTCTTCCTGGTACATGTGGGAAGATGGGAAGAAGAAGGGCTACATGCAGTCTCTGGCAACATGCCTCTTTATTATTGGAGATGAGATAAAAACACAGGACTTGCAAACTCTAGTGCTTGTTACACTGGTCCATGACAGTATTTTCTCATCAGAATCAGAACTTTTATTTGTTTTTGGGAAGGATTATTTTTGATTTTCAAATTATGCCTTTTATTCCACTTTGAATTTAAGTTTTTTTTTTTTTTTTTTTTTTCGTTTATAAGACAAATGTGGTAGTGAGAATTTTAGAAATTTGTTCACTTGGGAAAATAACATTTGTCAATCTGTTGATCCACCAAATGAAAAAAAATCATGAAATCCTCAATTTTTGGAGATTGTTGGTATCTAACTTATTGAGATGTATTAAATAAGTTGAGTAAATTATAAATGTTTTATTTCTTCCAAATACTAATTTCTACTTAAGAAATAGTTAATGCAAAAACAAGCAATGGGGAAAGGATTCCCTATTCAATAAATGGTCCTGGGATAACTGGCTAGCCATATGCAGAAGATTGAAACTGGACCCTTTCTTTAATGCTATATACAAAAATTAACTCAAGATGTATTAAAGACTTAAATATAAAAAATATAAAAGAATCAAACCATAAAAACCCTGGAAGACAGCCTAGGCAATACCATCAAGACATAGGAACAGCCAAAGATTTCATGACAAAGATGCCAAAAGCAATTGCAATAAAAGCAAAAATTGACAGGATTGAATTAAAGAGTTTCTGTACAGGAAGGGAAACTATAAACAGAGTGAGAAGACAGCCTACAGAATGGGAGAAAATTTTTGTCTAATATCCAGCATCTATAAGGAACTTACATTTATAAGGAAAAAAATGCCTATTAAAAAGTGGGCAAAGAACATGAACAGTCACTTTTCAAAAGATGACATACATATGGCTAATAATCATATGAAAAAAACCCTCAAAATCACTGAGCATTAGAGAAATGCAAATCAAAACCACAGCGAGATACCATGTCATACTAGCCAGAATGACTACTATGAAAAAGTCAAAAAAACAGATGCTGGTGAGGTTGGGGAGAAAAAGGAATGCTTATACACTGTTGGTGGAAGTGTAAATTAGTTGAAATATTGTGGAAGACAGTGTGGCAATTTTTCAAAGACCTAAAAACAGAAATACCATTTGACCCAAGAATTCTGTTACTGGGTATATACCCAAAGGAATATACAGTTTGTACTATTATAAAGACACATGCACATGTATGTTCATTGCAGCACTATTTACAATAGCAAAGAATTGGAATCAGCTTAAATGCCCATCAATGATAGACTGGATAAAGAAAATGTGGGACATACACACCACATTTGTGGAATAGTATGCAGCCATAAAAAAGAATGAGATCATATCATTTACATGATTCTGAATGGAGCTGGAGGCCGTGATCCTTAGCAAAGTAATGCAGGAACAGAAAACCAAATGTTGCATGTGTGAGCTAAATGATGAGAAAACATGGGCACATAGATGAGAAAAATATGCACTGTGCCTTTCAGAGGGTGGAGGGTGGGAGGAGTGACTGGATAAGGACAAATAACTAATAGGTACTAGGCTTAATATCTGGGTGATGAAATAATCTGTGCAACAAACACCCATGACACAAATTTATCTACGTAACAAACCTACACGTTCCCCTGAACTTAATATAAAAGCTAAAAAAAAATAGTTGATAAATTAGAGCTCATTGTGTGTTTGGACTAAACAGCATTGTGAAGACAGTAGTTGCAATGCTCACAGCTCCTCCATGAGGGAGGGAAGGCTGCAAATTTGCACTATACAGAGAAGGAAGCTATTGAGTGGCAGAGCCAATGTGGCACAGTAAGTTTGATTTTCAACCAGCACACGTGATTGCCTCTTGAGGTTTTAGATCAGGTTATTGAAATATAGCTAGCATAGTCATGAAATAGAAGGGTACATTAAATAGAAAGTGGGGTAGTAGGTAAAGCATCTCTGTAGCCCTGCATAAGTCAGATCAATTCTCTTGGCCTTAGTTTATTCAACTGTTAGACTCTATTTAGTGAAGCCCACTTCCAGCTATAAAAATCAAGTTTTTGCTGGGTCAATGGAATGCAACAGGTAAGAACAAAGGAATAACAACTATGTAAAAAAAAAAAAAATTCGGCAAAGTGCTCTCTCTTTCTCTCTCGTATGTGTGGATGTGTGTTGCCAGGCATCCCCTAATGGAAATATGAGGTAGCTCTAGGGACAAATAAATTACAGGAAAGAGAAAATACTTGAGAGTGAGGGTCCTTTACGGACACTGAAATTGGTTGCTTTGTATATGGTATTGGTGTAAAAATGAACAGCTCATTAATCAGGTAGGATCAGGTGGCATAAAGAAAGCGTGGGTTATCTTGGTGAATGCCTGATCTTTCTTCTCTTCCTCTATCCTATTCTACTCTATTTTGATGGACATATTCAGCACTTTTTGATCTGTAGCAATTAAAAGGGAGCTTCTGCTGATGGAAGCTTGTCAGGCCTTTGAAGCTGACACCAGGACCAGAGGGAGAGCTGCATCTGCCATGGGAGTCTGGGCTGTCAGGAGATGATAGGGGCTTGCCCTTCCAAGGGGAGATCGCCTTTGGCAGGAGTAAGTGCTTTCAGTCAGAGGCAGCCCTGCTAGTGAGATGAGAGCAGTGTGCACTAAGTTAGCAGATTCAAAGGAGTGAGCTGGCAAACAGAATCACATCACATCTGCCAGATAAAGTGATCAAAAGCAACGGGACCCAGGCAGCTGGCAAAAGGTGACCCCTGGACACTCGGCTGTTTCAAAAACACAGCTGATCCTAAAGATTGAGAGAAAGTGAATGAATGTGCTCACTATAAATCTCTGCCAACTTAAATAATGCATCTCTCCTTCCTTCCCTTTTTCCCTTTCTTCACTTTTTAAAAATCCATCCTATCTAGTTTACTACTGACATGGTTTGGCTGTGTCCCCACCCGAACTTATCTTGAATTGTAACTCCCACAATTCCCACATGTTGTGGGAGGAACCTGGTGGGAGGTGACTGAGTCATTGGGCGGGTCTTTCCCCTGCAGTTCTCATGATAGTGAGTAAGTCCCACGAGATCTGATGGGAGTTTCCCTGCAGAAGCTCTCTTCTCTCGTCTGTTGCCATGTGAGACCTGCTTTTCACTCTCCTCCATGATTGTGAGGTCTCCTCAGCCACGTGGAACTGTAAGTCCAATAAACCAGTTTCTTTGGCAAATTGCCCAGTCTCGGGTATGTCGGTATCAGCAGTGTGAAAACAGACTAATATAACTATTTACAGATTATGAAGAGATAATGTTTTGTATAAGGGGTGTACTTTTGGATTTTGGGTGTCCTGATTGGACCCCATTGATTTCTTGGGAACACTCTGCCCCTGCTAATCTGAATGCTTCTGCAAGCAGTAGACTACACTTGATTGTCTTTTGCCTCCCATCAGTTGAGAGCCAGATGTTTAAATGAAATGCAAAACTACTTCATTTCAAATTCAAAACCAGTGTATTTTGCTAAAAGCCATGCCTGAAGAGGCAAAAAAGTAGGGTATATATTTCTATATATGAGAAGGAATATTTTAATCACCTGATTTATGGTTCTTTGGCCACAATCTTTGTTTTCTCTTTCATTTAACCTGCAACTTCATGAAGAGAAGAGGTCACTTTCTCTTGAAGGTAATTTAGTTTTCCATTTCCTTTACAAATCAGGTGGTAACTGCTTCAGATGTATTCTCAGCAGAAAAACATTGAACATTTAAAAATAAATACATTTACTTAATGTTTGCTAAAAACATACCTAATGTCCTAGAAAACCAATTCACAGTTCCATTGCAGATCATCGAGGAAACTGAGGCCCCAAATGGTTGTAGGATCTGCCTCATGTCATCCAGTTTATCAATGGCAGAGACCGTTCTTGAATTACTTATCCTTGACTCCCACCCTTGTACTCTTTTTAACCTGCTGTACCACCACCCTCTGCAAGTAAAAATCTATTATCCAATGAGACTCTATCAATGGTTATTACATTCTTGTTATTCAAAGTGTGTTCTGGGAACTAGCATCATGGACAACCCCTGGCAGCATGTTAAAATGCTGAATCTGAGACCCCTACCTCAGACTCATGGAATCCAAGTCTGCATTTTTAATTCAGTTCCCAGAAGATTCATGTGCAGATTGAATTGTCTGATGAACCTAAGAACCTAAGTTCTCAGGCGAAACATTTTAATTGATAAATATATTTCATTAGGTTTTACAGGACTGTAAACCTAATATTGTGCATGCTTTTATTTTAACTGATAAGGCTGTTACTTATTCTTTAATTTAGCTTGTTAAATGACAAAAGTTTAGCACCATCCATTTACTCATTTAAGTGCAAAACTAAGAAGGATCTCTAATATTATGCTGACTATTGGGTACAGTAAGACCTTTTGGGGCTGACATTCAAGGCCTTTCTTAATTTGGTGTATAATAGGGGGCTGTGATGGTATAAACAGATTTTTAAATGTGAAATGGACAGTTGTTAAATGGGGCTCTCCTTCTTCACTGAGAAATGCACAGTACATTACAGACTCAATCTTAAAACATTCTTTGCATAAGAATGTTTTATGCAAACATAAATTGAAGGCAGGAAATTTTCTTGTTCTATTCCTTATAAGTGAATTATCGTACCAGTGGTAGGGACAGGTCTGCCATCACAAACTTAATCTATTTAATTCCTACTTTGAAGTGGAGGAGAGAGGTTGCCTTTGCACACGTAATTTTGATTCATCTCTTATTTTCCCCTCCTCTCCATCTGTATAGTCTGTGCCTTGTCCTCTTGTGTCTCACGGTTCCAGAAATTTATTAAAAAGCCTTGTTCTTCCAAATCATTTTCTCTAATGCCAATAGAAATGCCTTTAAAAAACAACAACAACAACAAAAATCTGAGAATCTGAGTTTGAAACTTCCAATGTCTTCTATTCTTATAAGATTAAGCAGAAATTTCTTAATAGACCTACATCTTAATGCCCACCATGATTTGGCTCTGACCCAATTTACTCACGCAGTGTGTTACCCATACCTGTGCTCTGGATGACAAAAAGAACATTGTTGCATTATAAAAGACATTAATGGAAAAAATGGAAGAAATTTGAATTTATTCTGTGACTTTGATCTGTGTATCACAAGCAGTATTGCATCAATGTTAAGTAATTTTACCAATTTTATTAATTGCAATGTTTATGTAAAAGAACATCTTTCATTTTAGAAAATTACACTCAAGTGTTTAGAGTGTAATTCTATTGCAGCTTTCTCTTTAGAAAGTATTATACATATATGGCCAGGCGGGGTGGCTCACGCCTATAATCCCAGCACTTTGGGAGGCTAAGGCAGGTGGATCATGAGGTTAAGAGATCGAGACCATCCTGGTCAACATGGTGAAACCCCATCTCTACTAAAAATAGAAAAATTAGCTGGGCGTAGTGGTGCACACCTGTAGTCTCAGCTACTCAGGAGGCTGAGGCAGGAGAATTGCTTGAACCCAGGAGGTGGAGGTTGCAGTGAGCTGAGATTGCACCATTGCACTCCAGCCTGGGTAACAAGAGCGAAACTCCGTCTCAAAAATTAAAAAAAAGGAAGTATTATATGTATATATTCATATACACATGTATACATATGTATGTAGAGAGAAGGAGTGATATGAGAGGGAAAGAGAGAGCATGCATGGGATTGCTGAACATAGGCAGTAAAATGTTAACATTCAGGAATTTAAGATTTTTAGTATTTCTTTGTGCTGTTACTGTAAGTATTCTGGGTCTAAAATTTCAAAATAAAAAGTAGGTAGTATTCTATGGAGTATATGTGCCACAACAATGAGAACACAGGGACACAGGGAGGGGAACATCACACACAGGCCTGTCGGGGGGTGGAGGGACTAGGGGAGGGATAACAGGGCATGGGGAGATTGAGGAGGGCTAACATTAAGAGAAATACCTAATGTACATGACGGGGAGTTGGATGCAGCAAACTACCATGGCATGGGTATACCTATGTAACAAACCTGCATATTCTGCACATGTACCCCAGAACTCAAATATAAACAACAAAAAAAAGTGGAAAAGAAAATAAATTTTTATCAGCCTGTCATGTGGATCATCCTGCTGCCATTACATTTCCATTATAAGATAGTAATCCAGGAAATGCCTTCATGATTTATTTTTTAGTGGAATGAATCTTATGAAACAATAGGCATACTATGAAGTTATATACATTATGTACACATATCTATTTTAGTTTGGAAAATATGCTACTACAGTAAACATAAAAATGTTAAGGATAATTGTCCCTTAGCAGTGGGATTATGGGTGATATTAACATACCTTTCCTTTTGTTTATCTCTTTTTCCATAATTTATTCAAAGGACTGTGTTGTTAAAATTAGAAAACAATAAAATTATTGTGCAAATTCTTTGTTAAACTTTATTTCATCTTGTTTAGAAATTAAGATTACGAGTAATGTATTTTCATCTTACTTTGCAACATATTAATGTCTATTTTTAACATTGCTTAATCAGCAATTCAATGATTTCCGTTGTATTTTGTTTTTCTTAGTTGACAGAGAAAAAGAATTGAAACAAACTATTGCTGTTTCCTCAAGCTTTAGTCAATAGTTGTCATCTACTTTAACACTTGAATTTTTACCGTAGCTGCTAGAAATGGGCAAACTGAGTGGTTTGGATAAATATATATACCTTTGTCATGAACCCGCAGGCAAAAGATTAAGTGCCAAAGAGAACAGAAGTCAGGTACAGAGAGAACCTAAAGAGATAAACACCCTATATGTTCTTTCTATTTAAGGGAAAAAAGTAGTTACATGTTTGTTCAATGACTGAGTAATTGCCTAAATAATTGCATTTTGGCCATACCAAGACAGTCATTGTGTATCAAAAGGTGATTTGTTAATTAGGAGTTTTCATCTAAATAAAAACAATGAAGAACAGAAAATTGAAAAAGGAAAGCTGAACTCTTTTTAAGGATTTTACTTTTTCCTCTTCCATCATCAGCTTTGGGAGAAAGACTCTATACTTTATAAAATTAGCAGTACTTTTTTTTTCATATTTTCCCTAGTTAAAAATAACAAACACTGAATCTAAATTAGTAACTTTGTAATTCCAGTGCAAAAGAGAATAACTCATTTATGTTTTTCTCAAGCAACACACACACACACACACAGACACACACACACACACACACACACACACACCCTGATACCTGGGAATCTGGATGAAATGTAATAGAGCTTGAATTAAAGTGAGAGCAATCTCCAGGAATCTGCATATCTCAACTGCCATGAGACAACTGAAAACTATTGACCTGATTTTCCAAATGAGTCCTAGAGAGGGGAAGTGACTTGCTCAAAATTTTGTCTTTGTGAACCCAGTATGAGCACTTATGCCATTTTTCAATAGAACCTGAAGAAAATATTGGCAAATAACAATGAGGCATTCCTGCATTACAGATAGTAAAACTTACTGTAATGCTACTATGATGAAAACAGTAGCCACTGGAGAGAGGAGACAGTGGAGATCAGACATGATAACTTTGAGAGACCTGTTAGACCTCCAAGTGGAGATTTGAGGTGGGCAAATTGGCACATTACTCTGAAGTTTAGGAAAGAGGTTCCATGTGGAGATTTGGAAGCCTCAATGTAGATATGGCACTGAAACCCACAAAACTGGACAAGATCACTACAGACTGATGTCTCTTGAGAAAATAAGAGGTCTATGGATGAATCGGGGCAGTCTGCAGTTCCGAACTTGGTAATATAAGGAGGAACCAGAATCCAGGCTGAGAATGAGTGACCCATTGTAAAAGAAGAAAACCAGGAGAAGACAGTGTTCTGGCAGCCATAGGAACAGGAGAGAAGGCAGAGAATCTGAACATAGTTGTTGGTAGGAGGGTTGTTGTGAAAGTTCCTTATGATTACCTAACTTACTAATGAAAAGGAAAATTATTAAGAGTGATGGTGGAGAAAGACAAAGTAGAAAGTAGCTACTGAAACATTGATTTAAAAAGACAAAGTGAAACAAATGAACCTGGAAACACTTGAATATGTGTGTGTGTGTGTGTGTGTGTGTGTGTGTGTGTATTTATGATATAATTTATTCTACATAGTATCCTATATATTAGTTATATATGTTTTATATATCATAGAAAACAATATGAAAATAAATATCAGATTTTCCCAGAGAAAGTGGAGAAGGGAGAAACCTAGTTTTACTTTATAAACAACTGTATTTCCTTTAGAATTGTTACAACAAACACATTTTACTTTTGAGTAAAGGTAAGAAAAAATAGCTGGTCTTGCAAACCTTTGCTAAGAAAGTAACAAATCTGATGCAAACGTAACAGTAACCTTTGCGAGACGGACTGCAAGATGGCTCAGCAGATTCCCAGGTCCTTGGAAGACATTTAGGTCTTACCCAGTGAAGGCCCTCTGTACTGTGAGGGATGGTCTGCACCATCTTAGTCAACTCGTGCTGCTATAACCAAGTACCTTGCATGGACTGAGTAACTTTTAACAACAGAAATTTATTTCTTACAGTTCTGGAGGCTAGAATGCCAAGGTCAAGGTGCCAGCACTGTGGAGTTCTGGCGAGGGCCCTCTCCCCACTGTAGACTGTTGATTTCTCATTGTAGGCTCACATGGCAGAAAAAGGGTGAGAGGGTTCCTTTTGTAAGGGCACAAATCCTACTTAACAGGGCTCCACCCTCATGACCTAATTATTCTTAAAGTCCCCACCTCTAAATATATCACTTTGGAACTAGGATTTTAACATATGAATTTTGAGGGATACAAACATTCAGCCCTCTGTGTATGCCTTGTAGAGCCATTTCTTCTTTATATGTCTCACTGTGGGAATAATGGGTTTTGGGGTAGCTGTAAGATTTTGTTGTTCTTGTTTGTTTTTGTATTGAAAACCTCTAACATCAGGTACCTGACACTGAGATAAATATTCAGACATATGGTGTTTTTTTAACATGAAGTCAACATTTTCCAAGAAGCTGGCCAAATTCCCCTTGAAACTTTCTCTGTTTCATTATTATTAACTTCTCAAGCCTAGGAGTTGGTATATAGAGGGTTTTCCCCCTGTCCCAGAGAAGTGCTAGAACAAGTTTCTAGAGGTCTCAGAATCAAGGGTCTCTGAATGTGGCCAGAACACAAATCTGTAATTGCAGGTTTATGCCTAATTCTTGATAGCATTAACCTCACCCAGAGTTGATCTGTGAATCTTTGTGCTAACATGAGATCGTCACAGTCATCTAAAAACTCAATAGGAATGCTAATGACTGCTGGGTTTTGTTCTAAGCTGAGGCCATGTGATAGACCCTACTTTCTCCAGAAAA
Source organism: Saimiri boliviensis (assembly GCF_048565385.1). Lineage (NCBI taxonomy): Eukaryota > Metazoa > Chordata > Mammalia > Primates > Cebidae > Saimiri > Saimiri boliviensis. Next base: position 79,780,807 of record NC_133456.1, read on the forward strand.
GCTAGAGAAATCTTTGGGATCTCTGTCTTGGATTTCAATGCTTTCAGGGGCAGTTAGGGCTATATTCTCCCTGGGATTTTTTTCCATGAGAAGATGAAGTAAAAGATTTCTGGGGGCAATCAGCTCTAGGCGGCAGCCTGGACACCGTCTCTGAACCTGGAAGTAGCTGATTCTGCCTCCAGGGTGCACACACCCTTACGTGATGGAGAAGGAAACTCATGAGGTTTCTGGACAACCTGGGCTTCAGAGAAGCACCTAGGGCTAATCACTGAGTGTTCCTATACCTTCTGTGAGCTACAGAAACAATTCTGTTCTCCATCAGAATTCACAAATGATTTGGAATTTCTTAACTTTGGAGCCTTTTAGAGATGGCCTGATGTATTGCCAAGCAACTGAACAGATTCTGGGGACATTGTGGATACCTTAGCAAATGTTATAGCCCTAAATCTTTTTCTTCTTCTTATTTATTTATTTATTTATTTATTTTTTGAGACAGAGTCTGGCCCTCTTACCTGGCTGGAGTGCAGTGGTGCGATCTCAGCTGACTACAACCTCCTCCTGGGTTCAAATGGTTCTCCTGCCTCGGCCTCTGAGTAAGTGGGATTATAGACACCTGCCACCATGCCCAGCTATTTTTTTGTGTGTGTTGTTAGTAGGGATGGGGTTTCACCATGTTGGCCAAGCTGATCTTGAACTCCTGACCTCAAGTGATCTGCTGACTTCGGCCTCCCAAAGTGCTGGCATAACAGGCTTTGACTACTGCACCTGGCCTGGTCCCTAAGTCCTCTTTTTGTCACCTAGGATGGAGTGGCAATGGCATGATCTTGGCTCAGGGCAACCTCTGCCTCCCAGGTTCAAGCAATTCTCCTGCCTCAGCCTCCCATGTAGCTGGGATTACAGGCACGTGCCACCACGCCTGGCTAATTTTTGTATTTTTAGTAGAGATGGGGTTTCATCATGTTGGCCAGGATGGTCTCGATCTCTTGACTTCATGATCTGCCCTCCTCAGCCTCCTTAAGTGCTGGGATTACAGGTGTAAGCTACCGCACCCAGCCCCTATGTCTTCTTAATGTCAGGAATCATCTTAGGGTTTGGGGGCTTCAGGTGAAGGGAAATGCTCACAATTAAAGACACACTGGAATTTTCTTAAAGAAAAAGAGGTTCCTTCTATCAGCCATTGGACCTTTTGGGGAAACCATCAATCCTGGAGATCCTATCTCTGAGAAGAGGGTCTGTGTCCCTTCTTTCCACTGTGGTAGGAAGAAAGAGTTAAATCTAGCCCTCTGAGGTCAGAAAAAACAGTTGGAATTGTGTGGATGAGGTTCTGAAAAGTTAGATTTCTGAAGCTAGAGACTAGCAAGATTAGATCTGTTCTTGGAGCCATTAGGAAGACCTAGGATGAGGGTCTGAGGCCCTCTAGACTCTGTGGGAAGAGCATGAGAGAATCCCATTTCCAGGAATGAGATTAGTCCTGGAATGCTATTGCAATTCCATTGCTGGCCTGGCTCTCATTAAAGAACGGCTTTTGCTTCGGGGCATGGCTGGCTGTCTCTGGCAAATTTTCACAGGTTTTGGTCTATTTGAAAGAACAGCCCTAATACTTAGAAGATCTGTGAGTGTTTAGGTAAATTATTTATGGCCTGAAATCTCGTGCATTCACTCTCCAAAGGAGTAATGCAATATGGATGAGGCCTGATTTCTACCTCAATGCATAAACCATGCTCAGTCTTCTTACAGAATGGTCCTCTCTGTGTGGAGTCTTTTGGCAGCCTCTGTGGTTTTAAAACTTTTATGGCCCAGACTTTGCTCAAGTTGAAGCAGGTGTCCATGTAATTTCATTTTAGCAATAATGTTCTTATGGAGTAGTTGTTTGATTCTCTTCTCTCATTGGGGCACTTCTGGGCTGAGTTTTTAGCAGAGGAACAGTGGCTGTTATGATTATTTAAAAATTGAAAATAATACAGAGAGAAAATATTATTTTCATTTTGCTGAAGAAGAAATTTACAATATGATAAATTACTTTACGCAATGTGACCCAGCAGACAGTTGAGTCTGTTTACTAATGCAAATTTGACCTTGAGATATTTTTTTCCGTTACCCCAGAGGTTCTGAATCTTAAACATACATCACAGTTACCTGGAGGCATTTGTAAAATATCAATTTCTGGGTACCTACTCAAAATTAATGACTCAGTAGGTCTCTGAAATTTGCTTTACTAAAAAGTATCCAATTGATGCTGAACGCTGTATATAAAATGTTTGTGTTTCCCCCAGATTCATTTATCGAGTCCTAATGTTCATGTTTTTGGGAGATGACTAGATTATAAGGGTGAATCTCTCATAAATGTGATTGTGACTTTATAATAAAGAGATCCAACAGAGCTCCCTTCCTCTTTCCTCCATGTGAAGATATGGTGAGAAGCTGGCTATGAATGAGGAAGCAGACGCTCACTAGACACTGAATTTGCCAGCTCCTTAATTTTGAACTTCTCACCCTTGAGAACTGAGTGAAATAAGCTTCTGTTGTCTACAAGCCACTTAGCTTAGGTATTTTGTTATGGGGGCCTAAAACTGAGGCTGCTGGTACAGAAACCATATTTTGAAAACCACTGACCTAAACTATGCTGAGATCTTGAAAATGCTTATCTCCTGTAGTTCTGCTTTAGTTTACATTGCTTTTTAGCTTGTAGAATGCCATTAACATCTGTTATATGTGAGTAATCCAAGGAGAGTTTCAGGTCATGTCAAATCATAATTCTCATTATTTGGACTTTCTACTTTGCAAGAAAGACTTTAGCTCCAGAGGAGTGTATGTAACTTGATAATTTGATTTTATTTCCCTGTGAATATAGGACAAAAATCTTGCTTGGGTCTGGCTGAAATTATTTATCCTCTGACATATGTAGTAAAACTTATTTTTCCCTTGAAACATTAGAACTTAAACCCTGAGTATACCATTTTTGTTGGAGAATGCTGATGACCACATTTCCCAGCTTTCTGGTGGTTCAGACTGCTTAGTACTGACTCCTGTTGAACATCTGTGGGATCAAGCCTGAGGCTCCACCTCCATGAGCATATATTTATTTGCCTGTCAAGTCAGAGTATGGCTTCTATGTGGATCAAGATAGATAAGAGGTGTGGAAAGGATTTGTACATTCTTCTAAAAATAAGAAATGATATTATTGTATTTGGGAAACAAACAAACAAACAAACAAACAACAGAATGAGCAGGGCCCAAACTATTTTCCTGGAATAATCTGCCTCTAAATATATCAATATAAAGAACTAATTGATCTGCCTGCACACTTATAGGTGAGTAGGGAAGTTCAGCTTATTTCTAACATCTGTAGGATAAACACGTCTCCCTATTTAAGAGGTCCTTGGCTACTTTTTTTTTTTTTTTTTTTTTTTTCCGGAGATGGAGCTTCACTCTTGTTGCCCAGGCTGGAGTGTGCAATGGCATGATCTCGGCTCACTATGATATCTGCCTCCCAGGTTCAAGCGATTCTCCTGCCTCAGCCTCCCAAGTAGCTGGCACTCACCACCATGCTTGGCTAATTTTGTATTTTTAGTAGAGATGGGGTTTCTCCATGTTGGTCGGGCTGGTCTCAAACTCCCGACCTCAGGTGATCTACCCACCTCAGCCTCTCAAAATGCTGGGATTACAGGTGTGAGCCACTGTGCCCAGCCAAGTCCTTGGCTACTTTTAATTGGCTATGTGTTGCTTGTGTCAGCAGTATTCAGTGAGGCTTCATTGTGACTGTGATTATTAGAATCCTTAGAACAACTGTGTTACAACTCACTTGTCAGTGGCTTATGCTGGGAGTTGCCATAAAATTCTGGCCCAAGTATACTTTAATGGGTGGCCAAGTAGAGATGTTTATTTTCTTTATTCTAAAAGAAATATAAGTGCCATGTTGGTTTCTGGAACTAAAATATTTAACATTTAAAATAACATTGCCTTTATTCTCAAGGGTACATTAAATTGATGGTGTTCAGTTTTCATTTAGTTATTCACTTGAATGAGAATGCAAGTAGCTGAAAGGGACCAAAATATCTGAGGTGCCTTTTTGAGAGGAATTAGACATTGGTTGCTAATGGAGAAAACTTCTGAACTCAGAAACTCATTATATATTCTGTATTTTTTTGCAGAAAATACCTAAATTACCCATGAAACTTTTATGAACAAGGCAATTTTTGAAGCTGAAAAGCATAAAATAATGTCAGAGTTCTCAAAGTGAAGAAGATAAAATCGTTCTTCATCTTTACCTCCTTGCTCCCCGCCCCCAACCCTTTTGGTCTAGTGTTTAGTGGAAAGCTCTCTTATAAAATTACCTTCCTCTCACTTCCTTGTCTCGGAGTGATTGACGTCTAGACAATTTTGTTTTGTCTTGGGTAACTTCAGAGAATACATTTTTGCTCACTGGATTCAGTATTTGTGTCTGTACTCTTTTTTTGGTTTCGAAGGGTGAGACACTGTCTTTGGCTTTTTCTGAATCTTCTCTTCATCCTTATTTTGTGGTTATTGTAGAAGATGCCAAAGCATCAGACTAGCATTCATTTGGAAATCATTTCTAGTGTAAGTCAGAGTCCTGATGGGAAAATGGAAACCATATTAGGAATTTAAAATAGAGTCGATTTGCTTTGGGATATTATGACACAGATGCTGATGATCTGAAAGAGCAGAAAGGTAATACTGGTGACCTAGAATAGTAGGTACAGGAAGAGCCTGGGATAAAGAAGAAACAGTGGAGACAAAGGACCTATGTGGCTGGTTTAGCGAATACGGAAAGAAGTTGCAGGCTTGACCAGGGGAAGCACAGCTCCAAAGGAAAGAAGTAAGGCAGGAAGAAGCTCCTTGTCCCTCTCCCCCCATCTCCCACTGTTACTCTGCTATGCTGCCTACTGGCAGAAATTCAGTTCCCAAACTGGGAATCATAGTTTGCTGTGTTTTGAGCCCCAGAATCACAGAGTATAGAATGAGTTTAGAGGTAAGAGAAACTGGATAATAAATCAGCACAATTTCAACAATTTTTGACACAAAGAATATAATTTCTTAGTATACTTTCTATTTATACACTATCAGTGCAGGTTCCTGCAATTAAGTGTATATATGTGTGTGTGTATATATATATATATATATAAAAGTTTAATCAAATGGCACTTTAGTAATTTGTAACTCAGTGCATTTTTATTCTATAATTCATGAGTTTCCATTTGTTTATCTTTGGTAGAGACTATTTTAAATTAGATTTGATAATTAGTAAATGGGATTTTCACCTTCTGTGCTGATTTTAGAACTGAATCTCCACGTAAGTTGCAACTACAAACCATCGAATAATCTAGCAAACATATTCAATCAATTTAAAAAGAATCAAGTATGTAATAAATTATTGTCCTCTAAAAAGAAAATAATTTGAGAACATATAAAGCAGAATTTTTAGAGAAGGAATTTAGAGCTCATGTAACCAATGAATTTTGTTTCTAAAGTTACTTCCACTTAATAGTCAATTCTTTCTTTACAAATCTGTAAAGGGCTGGACTGAGACAGTATTGAAAAAATACATTTAAATAAATTTAGAGATAAATTTAATCTTGACACATGTTTTATTAACCTAGTTTTCTTGAATTCTATGAATTGGAAAAGTTTCGGGTGGATTAATGAGTAAAACACATGCAAAGAGAAGAATGGGCTAGATGGGGATGTTAACTCAGCTTGTTAAAAAGGGTTATAATTAGAATCTACAAAACAAAGGCAAGCATTATCATTTTTTGCCTAATATTCTTTGAGAAATGCTCTGGCTATATACTTACAGGAAAATAATTTGATTTCTTTAGTGGAAGAAATTACCAAATAGTTTATTACAGTGAGGTAGGAAGTGTGCATAGATTAATTTAACAAGCAGTTATAGTTCTTCTATAACAGAATAGAACTATGGCCTATCCTTTATATATAAGAACCAAGAGAAACTACAAGTGGGAAACCCGGAATGGGGCTTGAAAATTGACTTGCTTTCTGATCAGTGCCCCTTGTTAAGCACTCCCACTCACCTGAACTGTTCAACAGATGTTGAAACATCTGCTTTCCAAAATATTCATTTTTCTTTTGTATTATTTGTTCCTGCTCTTCTGTTAGCATAAAATGCCCTCTTTTCCCTGCTTCCTCTTGAAATTCAGCCTATCTTTCAAGACTCAGTTCAAATTCCATGAGTTTCATAAATCTCTCCCTCCGCCCTCAGTTGCTTCTAGGAGTAAAGAAGAAGCAACTGATCTGTTAGCTGCTTCTTTACTCCTAGAAGAATTTGCTCTATTATTTTCTACGTCTCCCGCACAAATAGTTCCTTATTTCAGATAGTAGTCTCCTTTGGTAATACTACCATGGACTATTATGGATGAAAGCTTTATGTTCTTAGCCCTAGAAAACCATACATATTTACATACAAATAAGTTTTCATAGGGTTTGCTAGGAAGAGGCAGAGAGTTTAAAAAGTGGACTGTTTAAATATCTCATGTGCAATTTTCTTGGCAATGAAATGCCTGATGTTTCCCTTTTTCTCTCCTTTGTCTTTCCTTTTCCTTCCTCCATCTTTCTTCTTTATTCCCTTCCCTTCTCTCCTCCCCTGCCTCCCTTCTTTCCTTCCTTTCTTCCTTCTTTCCTTCCTTTTTCCCCTCCCACCTTCCCTCCCTCTTTCCTTTTTCTTTCCTCCTTTGTTTTTTCCTTTCTTTCCTCTTCTCTCTTTTCAGTTTATTTATCTTTTATTTACTGCTGGTTTTTTTTTTTTTTTTTTTTTTTTTTTTTTTTTTTTTTTTTTAGTGAATCCAAAATTTGGAAACTTTTTTCTTAGAATAGAAGCATATTTTGATAAAGAAAATACAGGTAGAAGCCAAAATTGATATGCTTCGAATAACTTTATTGGAAAAAAAACTACATTGCTCCATTTCTAATATTATGCCCTCAACAACATCACAGAATTAAGTAGTGGAAAGAACACTGGACTTGGAGTCTGAAAATCTAAGATCAACTTCAGAATCTACCAGCTAATAATTACGTGAACTTCCAAATTAATGTAATATCCCTGAGCTTCCTAACACTCTGTGAAATAAAAAAATAAAAATACTATAGGACTGTGAAGATTGTGTGAAATCTATATGGAAGCACTTTGTGGACTGTGTGTCACATAATGTAAGTTGTAGAAGTTGTTTTCATTATCATTAGGAATAAGTAATTATAAGATTATATTTAAACATGAACATCAAATATTTTCTAGAATATAAAACATTTCAGGAAAATAAGGAAGAGTGCTTAGTGACCTGAATCAGTAAAATTCATCTAAAATGCCTCAACTATTGCTCATGATATAATACCTCATTTAAAATAATTAAAAGTGGGATCTAAAGTTAATTTGCATTGTCTGTATTGAATTAGCATTGGTGAAAAGAACAATGCAGTAGCAGTGGAAATGGTCTTACTACAGACAATTCTTTTTTTTTTTTTTTTTTTTTTTTTTTTTGAGACGGAGTTTCGCTCCTGTTACCCAGGCTGGAGTGCAATGGCGCGATCTCGGCTCACCGCAACCTCCGCCTCCTGGGTTCAGGCGATTCTCCTGCCTCGGCCTCCTGAGTAGCTGGGATTACAGGCACGCGCCACCATGCCCAGCTAATTTTTTCTATTTTTAGTAGAGACGGAGTTTCACCATGTTGACCAGGATGGTCTCGATCTCTCGACCTCGTGATCCACCCGCCTCGGCCTCCCAAAGTGCTGGGATTACAGGCTTGAGCCACCGTGCCTGGCCCACTACAGACAATTCTATGCCACTTAAAAAGTCATTTCTTGATCCAGATTCTGTGTGTCAGATATAGTATCTCTATATTACTGGGAGTAAAGAGTCCTAGTGGTAGAACTGGAAAAAAGCTTAGTTTTTCCAGATATTCCTTTTTGTGGTTTAGTTTTCCTCAGAGTGATTAAGTGCTGGTTGGCTTTATCTAGCTTTAGGTTTGTACTTTGTTAAGAGACCCTGATGCTTTAATGGCACATAAGTTGTATTTCCTGGGATTCTGCTTGTCAGGAGCTTAATGCTGAAAGCAGATGACATGTAAACTGCCCCTGCAACACCCATTACACTCAAATAAAGTGATAAATTTGTTTCTAAATTTGTATATAAAGTGATAAGAAAATAAATAGAATTGTCAAATAAAGTGGTTAATCATGAGTGGGTACTACATTGAATCACTGCTCTTCATTTTGGTTTTAAAAATCTAACTGAGGCTTTAAAGTTGCAGAGAAAATCCTACAGACCACAGTATTTTAAATTAAACCTATCATTTACAATGAAGGAATGAGCCATACTTAATTTTTAATGTTCTGACATCTTTTGACTTTCCATTTTTAAGCTGTACAATTTTATGCAAGCCGTTTTTACCCTAGAGTCTTAATTCCTTTTCTTTAATATATAAAGATTGAAGTATGTTATTTTTAATAATCCTGGAAGTCTCAAAGATGCATTTGATTATTTAAAATAATGGCTTACTATAAAATCCCTGGAAGATAACCTAGGAAATACCATTCTGGATGTGGGATCCAGCAAAGAAGTCATGACAAAGATGCCAAAAGCAATTGCAACAAAACTGAAAATTGACAAATGGTACCTAATTATACTAAAGAGCTTCTGCACAGCAAAAGAAATTGTCAACAGACTAAACAGACAACCTACAGAAGGGGAGAAAATTTTGGCAAACTGTACTTGACAAAGGTCTAAAATTCAGAATCTCTAAGGAACTTAAACAAATTTACAAGAAAGAAAACAAACAACCACATTAAAAAGTGGGCAAAGGACATAAGCAGACACTTTCCAAAAGAAGACATATCAGCATCTGACAGTCATATGAAAAAAAGATCAATGTCACTGATAATTACAGAAATGCCAATCAAAAGAATAACGAAATACCATCTCACACCAGTCAGAATGGATATCACTAAAAAGGGAAAACAGTAACAGATGCTGGAGAGGCTGTGAAAGAAGGGAAGACTTATGCAGTGCTAGTGGGGATAAAACCTAGTTCAGCCACTGTGGAAGGCAGTTTGGTGATTTCTCAAAGAACTTAAAACATTACCATTCATCCCCTGCAATACCATTACTAGCTATATGCCCAAAGAAATATTAATCATTCTATCATAAAGACACATGCATGTGTATGTTCAATGCAGCATTATTCACAATAGCAAAGACGTGGAATCAACCTACCTGCCCATCAATGGTAAATAGAATGAAGAAAATGTGGTACACATATACCATGGAGTACTATGCAGCCATGAAAAATGAGATCATGTCTTTTGCAGGAACATGGATAGAGCTGGAGGCCATTATCTTCGGCAAACTAATTCAGGAAGAGAAAATCAAATACTGCACATTCCCCGCTGTAAGTGGAAGTTAAACCTTGAGTATACATGGACACAAAGAAGGGAACAATGGACACTGGGGCTTACTTGAGTGTGGAGGGTAGGAGGAGGGTGAGGATCAAAAACCTACCTATTGGGTACTATGCTTATTACCTGAGTGACAAAATAATTTGTACACTAACCCCCTGCAACATGTAATTTACCCATATAGCACATCTGTGCATGTACCCCTGAATCTAAAAAGTTTGAAAAAGTAAAATAATGTCTTAATGATCTCTCTATATATATCATTTCTTTTAAAAATAATATTATTTAAAGAGAATTATACTCCCCAAAATATCGATAGAATACCTTTTTCTTACCTAAGACTTTTTTGGTCTAGCATGTTCTAGTTACAGGTGCCTAATTACAATAACAGTCTTTCTCCTTCACAGAAGTATTTTAAATAATTTAGTTTGCCTGATGCTCCCTAAGAGAGCATTTTGTATTTCTACAGAATGAGAAACATTATGTGTTTGTGTGGTCACACTTGTAAAATTAAGGACAAGGATGTTAGTGTCTACAATAAAAAGACCAACTTGAGAGATTTGTGATTTGTTTTCTGTTTCTACATCTCTCTATGCATCTATACAAAGTGAAGCACTTTTAGGCTTAAATTAGATCATGTACATGCTTCATCACATTACTAACCACAAAAGAGTACTAGTAAGTACTGCTTGAGTTCATTCATTCAACATTGATAGAGTACAAATATGTGCCAGACATTGCAAAAGACAATGTGGGTAGGAAGAAGAAAATGTGCTCCACAACCTCAAGGAACATCGAACCTAGCTGGCTAGGGAACACATGTTTGACTATATAAAATAATAAAACGATGTTGTAGCTGAGATTAGTTCAATGTGATTGTATGAGAATACACAAATGGAGAATTTTCTCAGTCCCTTAAGGGAAAACAGGCACAGCTTCCTGGGTGATGTTCAAGCTGAGTCAAATGAGGAGGATGTGCAGAAGTGCAAATGTTTAAAAGAGCATATTTTTTCCCCAGAAATTCATTCAAAACATTCATTTCAATCTGATTGAAATGTCAGTACTTGGTATATGCATTTCAGTATGACTAAAATGTGGGCTACAAGGCAAATTTCGTAAGATGAGGCTGTAGGAATTGGCAGTGACAGACTGGATGGCCAAGCTCAGGAGTCGATATTTTATTTTGAAGATGGGGAATTCAATGACCTGTTTTAAGCATGGGAGGAAATGGGAAATAGCTTGACTGGCTCTGCGTTTTAGAAGGATCATCCTGTTATTTTTGTGGTGAAAATATTGAAGGCAATGAAGCTGGGGGCAGGGAGAGGAGCTAAGTTACTGATATAATGGCAGGGTTGGGAAGAATCAGGAGCTGTGCAGATGAAGAGCATCTGATAGAACAAAGAGACCGTCTGTGGTTAGCCTCATCAGGACTCAGTGATTTGTGAAAAACAAGGGAATGGGAAGAGTTGAGGATAATTTCTGTGTTCTGGGTTAGGAAAGGTGGTGGTTCCACTCATTGATAAAGGAGGAGACATGGTAGTAAAGTACTGAGTGATTTTGTCACCCCGAAATAAGTAGACAGAAAAGCATAAAGCGCATTTAGCCATCAAGGTTAGAAACATAGATCTGTGCTTTATCAGTACAGTATATTTGAAATTATAAGAGTCGATGGTGCCACCCAGGGAAACAGAATACAATGAAATGAAAGGAAGAACAAAGATGGAACTCTGAGAAATACCTTCACTTAACTGAAAGAAATTGAATCTGTGAAGGAGGTTGAAAAATGACCACAGATACTGATGGGAAAACAGGCAAGAATTATATTATGGAAGGCTTACAGGAGACAATTTCAATAAAATTTGGTCCAGATGCCTACATATTCATAAAGTAAAATCAAGGCTGACAAGTGTTCATTTTATTAGAAATAATGGAGTAACTGCTTAACCTGTGAGAAAAATTTCCCTAGAAAGATATAGAAATTTTACAGCTCTAGGGTGAGAGCAGAAAGAGAAGGAGAAAGTGTAGATTACCTATTTAAATATTAGTTAAGGGGAAATCGGGACAATTAGATGATGGCTGGGAGACCCCGAAATTACAGCTTTTTTTTTTAAATGAGAACGAGATTTATGTTTATTTCTATATGAAGGGAAAGAAAGTAGTAAAGGGAACTGTTGAAAATTCCAAAAGAAGAGGATGTTGTGAGGTCTCTAAGGAAGAAGAGAGGAAGATTTAAAGCACAGCTTGAAGGATTATGTGGGGACTTGATATAAGATAAGCCTTCTTGTGAGACTGGAGAGAGATGATAAGAATGAGTGGAAACAGAGATGTGTTTATTGATGTACAGAGATGGGTAAAAATCAGGGAACTGAGTGAACTTATTCCTTTACCTAATGTAGATGATGGGGCGATGGATGCAGCAAACCACCACTGTGGCACATGTATACCCATGTAACAAATCTGCATGATCTGTACCCCAGAACTTAAAGTATAATAGAAAGAAAAAGAAAAATTTTCTTTGTAAATTAAAAAAATGATGAAATATCAATATTTCTGTGGATTTTAAAACTCCAATTTATTTGCACATAATTTTTCATGGTCTCTGTGGAATTAAAATGCTATGCTTAACACAGAAAATTATTTTCCCTAGCAAAAGTTGTGTAGCACAATATTCTGACACTTTTTTTTCAATTTTTTATTATTATTATTATTTTTTTTTTTTTTAATTGCTGTAGATGTCAGTGTTTGGTACTTCACCATGGCACATGTTTACATACAAACGTGATGAGGGAATTACAACCAATAGTTTACAGGAGGTGAAGATTATAGAGGTATCAAAAGTCTATGTATTTAATGAAGTGAATGTATGATTAGCACAGCTTATAAGAGACTGGAAGTTGAGAGTCTAGGGTATTTCATAATGTTGGGCTTCAAAAACATATTATTGAAATTGTCTCCAAGATAGGTCACATGTCCCATGATGGAATTTTCTACAACACAAGAATTTGTTAAATGTAAACCTTTAACATATATCAGTTTCATAACCGTATTTTGGCATTTTAAAAATTCTGCAACTGCAAACCTGAAAAAATAGAAATGGCCTTGACCTGGCTTGTTCATTGAGATGCCCCATGCTTAGGCAGTGATAATGACTCTTAGACATATTATCTAGAAATCTTCTATTTCAAGATCACATTTTTGAATAATTTTTTTCCATTTAGGAGTATAGTAGAAACAGAAAAAAGGCGAGATGTTTGTTAACAGAAATTGTTATTTTATTATATTTAATGACATGTCAGTTGTGTGGAAATTAAGACCTACTCATTGTGAAAATAGTTGACTTAAGTAAATCTACATAGTAGAGGTGTCATACTAAATCAATGATCAGAAATCACCCTGTATTATACACTTCTGGTTAGTTTATTGCTCATAGAAGCTGAAAAACGAATATGTTGTTTCCTTTTTTTTTTTGAGACTGAGTTTCGCTCTTGTTTCCCAGGCTGGAGTGCAATGGTGCAATCTCGGCTCACCGCAACCTCCGCCTCCTGGGTTCAGGCAATTCTCCTGCCTCAGCCTCCTGAGTAGCTGGGATTACAGACACGCGCCACCATGCCAAGCTAATTTTTTGTATTTTTAGTAGAGATGGGGTTTCATCATGTTGATCAGGATGGTCTCGATCTCTTGACCTCGTGATCCACCCACCTTGGCCTCCCAATATATTGTTTTCTTTCTTTATTTTTAATTTATAAATAATAATTGCATATATTTATGGGGTTCAATGTGATGTTTGGATATATGTTTAAAATGTAAAATTATTAAATTGAGCTAATTTACAAAATTATTGCCACAGTTACTTATCATTCTTTTGTAAAAAAAAAAAAATAAGCAGTAAAACTTTATTCATATAGAATTCTACTCTTTAGACATCTTACAGAAAACCCTACATAGAACTAGAAGCAAAAAAAAAAAAAAAATTCATTCTGAAAAACTTAAAATAGAAACATACAACTCACTTAGCTAGGGTTGCCAGGCAATTTCAATAAAGTATTATTATACTTTATATTAGGTATGAGACTATATGTTTTTTAAAGTTCATTTACCACCCCCATCTCATTTTATTTCGCTCTAAGACAAATGAGAAGCACAATAAGAATATGCAGTGCTCACTTCCTACTATCTGGAACACTCAATTTGTTTTGTTTTTTAGTCCATACACTACCCACAAGTCTATACATTCTTTTCACACCAGCACTGAAACATTTTATATAATAATGGAACAGCAAGTTCTTTTTTGAAGAGGAATATTTTTATTCATCGAGAGAGGCTGTTCTTTCCAGAGATATGAACATCATGTTCAAAGCACCAACTCCAATCTAAAGGAAATGTGGAGGGAGCTATTTTCAAAGTGGCAACAGGAAGATTTGGATATTTCATAAAAATAAGGAGGTTACTCAAAATTACCCAAACCCCTAACACTCAGAGAATAGTATACTGAACTATCAAAAAGCAACCCGTGCTCAGATATCTGGGACCTCTCCTGTACGTAAGTACATTACCCGAGAGAGGAATTTAATTGGTGCATTAAGAACAGCCTGGTCCTGCTGCAAACCAAAGTTGCTTGAAATGGCCTTTCATTTAATTTTACCTCAGAAGGATTAAAAAACTCAGTAAAAGAAAATACGGATGCCAAATGAGCAGGGCTTGCTTTCTTCTTCTTCTTCCTTCTTTCTTTTCTTCTCTCTTCTTCCTTTCCTTCTCTCTTTCTTTCTTTCTTTCTTTCTTTTTTTTTAATATACGGCTGCTAAATATTCCTTAAGTGAGTTCTGTAAAATAAAAAACAAGATGAAGAAAGATTCAGGGGGAGGGGTAAAGTAAATTTGTGTCTACTAAGTCATTATTAGCTGCTAAATATTCATTACCTTAAATGAGTTCCATAAAATAAAAAACAAGATGAAGAAAGATTCAGGGGTAGGGGTAAAATAAATTTGTCTCTACTGAGTCGTTATTACATAGTGCTAATAAGAACAATTTTAGTCGGATACAATGCAGGAGACTTGACTGAATATTGGTTTAAACATATGAAAGACCTTTTTGAACAATTGGAGGCATTTGAACATGGGCTGGATGTTGGATGACATTATGGAAGTATTGCTCAGCTTTTGAGATGTGATAAGAGTATCACAATTTTATAGGGGAATGTCTATTTTTAGGAGAGTATGCTGAAGTATTCAGGATAACACGATTTTTAAAAAATGATAACAAAACAAAACCAATGAGACATCACGATTATTGTTGATATAAACAAGAGAGAAAAACGCTGCCAGTAAAATGATAATGTTTTCATATAAATTTGCATTGTATTTTATACATACTGGCAGAGTTTTATAAGTCATTTTTGACAGTTTGTAAAATTATATGTCCATTTTATGCGTACCTTAAAAATGAACGTAAATAATGGTTTACATTTTCTGGATCATGTTTGGACTCATAGCCATCCACATTCCTACCATTTCTCACAATGTCATCCTTTGTACCATTAGGAAAATTGATGTCACAGCATTATTTCAAATAATGCCTCACTCATTAATCTGGGACTTTCTTCCGAGCTGCTGATACCCATTTTGCAAGTTTTGAGGATGTTGCTTTTGATATTTGCATTTGAGCAGGCAATGACATTACAGCTTCCACCAGGCCACAGCAATATAAGACACCACCAGTTTTAGACACGTTCCAATTTTATTTTATTGTACTTTTTAATTGGTATATTTTTAATTGGGCACATGTGATATTTTGATATAGGAATTTATAATGCGTAATGATAAAATCAGGGTAATTTTGATATATATCTCCTCAAACATTTATCTTTTTCTCTTTGTGTTCGGAAAATTACAATTCTTCTTTTGTAGCTATTTTAAAATATACAATAAATTATTGTTAACTATAATTTTCCTATTATACTATCAAATACTAGAACTTATTTTTTTTCTAACAAATTATATTTTTGTACATACTAAGCAACTTATCTTCATCTTACTATTTTCTTCCCAGCCTCTGGTAACCACTGCTGTACTCTCTACCTCCACGAATTCCACTTTCTTAGCTCCTGCATATGAGTGGGACCATGTGATATTTGTCTTTTTGTGCCTGGCTTATTTCCTTTTGTATAATGAATTAGAGTTCCACGTAAATGACAGGATTTTATTCTTTCTTATGACTGAATAGTATTTTATTGTGTATATACACCAAAGTTTCTTTATTCACTCATCTGTTGATGGACACTTCGGTTGATTCCACATCTTTGCTATTATGAACAGTGCTGCAACATGGGAGTACAGGTACCTCTTCAATAAACTCTTTCCTTTCTTTTGGATATACACACAGCAGTGGGATTGCTGGATCATGTGGTAGTTCTGTTTTTAATTTTTTGAGGAACTTCTATGTTGTTTTCCATAATGACTGTATTATTTTTTCATTCCTACCAACAGTGTACAAGCACTCCCTTTACTCCATATCCTCACCGGCATTTGTTATCTGTTGTTGTTTCGATGACAGCTATTCTAACTGGGGTGAGATGATATCTCATTGTGACTGATTTGTATTCCCCAGATGATCAATGATATTGGGCATTTCTCATTTACTTGTTGGTTGTTTGTATGTCTTCTTTTGAGAAATGTCTATTCAGGTCTTTTGCCAATATTTGAATATAAGACTATTATCATTCTGCTATTGAGTTGTTTAAATTACTTATGTATTTTGCTTATTAATTCCTTGTCAAATGGATAGTTGGCAAAACATTTCTTCCATTCCATAGTCTTTGTTTTGCAGAAGCTTTTTAGCTTAATGTAATTCCATTTGTTTATTTTCACTTTTCTTACTTGTGCTTTTGAGGTCTTACCCAAAAATTCTTTGCCTAAACCAATGTGCTATGTTGTTTCCCCCAATATTTTCTTCTATAGTTTTATAATTTCAGGGCTTAAATTTAAGTCTTTAATCCACTTTGACTTGATTTTTGTATATAGTGAAAGTTGGGAATTTAGTTTCATTATTTTGCACATGGTTGTGTAATTTTCCCAGCAGCATTTATTAAAGATACTGTCTTTTCTCGAATATACATTCTTGTCACTTATATCAAAAATGAGTTGGCTGTAAGTGCAGATTTACTTCTGGGGTGTCTACTCTGTTCCATTATTCTATGTGTCTGTTTTTATGTCAGTATCATAAATAGTACCGTATTGTTTTGGTTAGTATAGTCTGTTGGTACAGTTTGAAATCTGGTAATGTAATGCCTCAAGCTTTGTTCTTTTTACTTAGGATTGCTTTAGCTATTCAGTGTCTTTTGTATTCCATATGAATTTTAGGATTATTATCTGTGAAGAATGTCATTGGTATGTTGTTAGAAATTGCATTAAATCTCTAGGTTGCTTTGGGTAGTATAGACAGTTTTAACAATATTAATTCTTCCAATCCATGAGCATGTAATATTTTTTCATTTCTTGAGATTTTTTAAATTATAAAGTGATGTTTGAATTTTATAAAACGCTGTTTCCGCATCTATTGAAATGATCGTTTATTTTGTCCTTAATTCTGTTGATGAGATGTAACACATGGATTAATTTGCATATGTTGAATCATTCTTACATTCCTGAGAAAAATCTCGCTTGATTAAGGTGAATGCTATTTTTAATGTGTTGTTAAATTTTATTTGCTAGTATTTTGTTGAGGATTTTTGTATCTATGTTAATCAGGGATGTTGGTCTGTTGTTTCTTTTGTTGTTGTTGTTGTGTCCTTGTTTGGTTTTGGTGTCAAGGTAATGATGGCCTCATTATATAATGAGTTTGGAAGTATTCTCTATTTGTCTTCAAATGTTTGCTAAGATTCAGCAGTGGATCCATCAGGTCCTGTGCCTTTCTTTGATGGGGTTATTTTTAATACTTCTTTAATCTTGTTCATTATTAGTCTGTCCAGGTTTTCTATTTCTTCATGGTTCAATCTTGGTAGGTTATATGTATTCAGGAATTTGTTAATTTCTTCAAGGATTTCCAATTTGTTGGTATAAAGCTGTTCATAGTACTCTGTAATGATCCTTTGTATTTCTGTGATATCAATTTTAATGTTTTCTTTTTCACTTCCGATTTCACTTATTTAGGTTTTCTAACTTTTTCCTTAGTTGGTCTAACTATAGTTTTGTCAGTTTTGTTTATCTTTTTCAAAACAACAATATTTTATTTTATTGATTTTTTGTATAAATTTTAGTGTCTTTTATTTATTTCTGTTCTAATTTTTTTTTATTTTTTATTTTTTAGATGGAGTCTCATTCTGTCGCCTAGGCTGGAATGCAGTGGCTTATTCTCAGCTCACTGCTGCCTCCCAGGTTCAAGTGATTCTTCTACCTCAGCCTCCTGAGTAGCTGGGATTACAGGTATGTGCCACCATGCCCAGCTACTTTTTTTGTATTTTTTAGTAGAGGCAGGGTTTTACCATGTTGGCCAGGCTGGTCTCAAACTCCTGGCCTCAAGTGATCTGCCTGGCATGAGCCACTGTGTTTGGCCCTGCTCTGATCTTTATTACTGCTTTTCTTCTACTAATTTTGAGTTTGGTTTGTTCTTGCCTTTCTAGTTCCTTGAGGTTTAACAATTGGTTGTTTATTGGAAAAATTTCTGTTTTTTTGATATAGGCATTTATTGCTAAAAACTTCCCTTTTAGTTCTGCTTTTGTTGTATACCACAGTTTTTAGTATGTTGTGTTTCCATTTTCACTTGTTTCAAAAACTTTTTTTTTAAGGGAAAGTAAGTTTATTAATAAAGTAAAGGGATAAAGGATGACTACTCCATAGGCCACTTTTATGGTCATTTCTTGATTATATGCTAAACAAGGGGAGGATTATTTATGAGTTTTCCAGGAAAGGGATGCGCAATTCCTGGAAGTGAGAATTCCTCCCCTTTTTAGACCATATAGGGTAACTTCCTGATGTTGCCCTAGCATTTGTAAGGGGTCATGCTGCTGGTAGGAGTGTCTTTTAGCATGCTAATACATTCTAATTAGCATATAACAAGTAGTGAGGATGACCAGCATCTTGGTTTTGGTGGGTTTTGGCCAGCTTCTTTACCACAACCTGTTTTATTAGCAAGGTCTTTGTGACCCGTACCTTGTGCTGACATCCTATGTCATCCTATGACTTAGAATACCTTAGCCTCCTAGGAATGAAGCCCAGTAGGTCTCAGCCTTATTTTCCCTATCTCCTATTCAAGACAAAGTTGCTATGGTTCCAATGCCTCTGACGTTTCCTTCCCTCCTTTTAAGTACAGGAAAACCCTTAATCCTAAGAGTTGTAGAAGGACAAAGATCCCTCTTCTGTAAATTATTTTTTTTTTCTTTTTTGAGACGGAGTTTCGCTCGTTACCCAGGCTGGAGTGCAATGGCGCAATCTTGGCTCACCACAACCTCCGCCTCCTGGGTTCAGGCAATTCTCCTGCCTCAGCCTCCTGAGTAGCTGGGATTACAGGCACACGCCACCATGCCCAGCTAAATTTTTTTGTATTTTTAGTAGAGACGGGGTTTCACCATGTTGACCAGGATGGTCTTGATCTCTTGACCTCGTGATCCACCTGCCTCGGCCTCCCAAAGTGCTGGGATTACAGGCTTGAGCCACCGCACCCGGCCTTCTGTAAATTCTTTAGGCTGAATAGGGGTGATGTTCCTGTCTAACTACTAGGATTTCACATATTCAGGGCAGAGAGGAGCTTAGTCAGAAAGCATCAGTATGTGGAGGGTCATTCATAATTCTTGAGTTCTGACAAAAGGTGATTTCTGAAAGATTAATAACTGTTTAAGAAAACAGTGAGTACGCTTTTCCTGCATTTCTACATAAAGAGTACAATGGCAATATGTTCCACAACAGTAAAGCAAAATAATTAAAATTCTCCCAAGTAAACTGAGTAAGAAGGCTTTCTATGAACTGGGAAACTATGGGAACCAAGCTTACATAGAAATGCTAGTCAATCCAATATGTGCCCAGAATTAGAATATTGATCCAGATTTTCACATTACCCATTCCTCTTGTTTCTTCTGAGCTGAAATCAGAGATCACCAGTTGATTCACAGGAATAAGCAGAGACAGTCTAAATTACAGAAAAAACTCAAAAATAACTGATGAGATTAGAATTTATAACAGGCATATCGTAGTTTTTGAAACATAATTTTTCTCTCTCCAGTCTTCTATTTTCCCTGAAGACAAATTATGGTAAGACCAATTCGATTTATTATTCTTGGCCTGATTATTTGTATAAAGTTCAGAAAGAATAATTATTTTTCTAATATGCTCTTTTTTTGGGTGGAGTCAGGGACAGGTCTCATTCTGTTACCCACGCTGCAATGCAGTGGTGTGATCACAGCTCACCGTAGCCTTGACTTTCCTGGCTCAAGCTGTCTTCTCATCTCAACCTCCTAAGTATTATTATTATTTTTCTCTTCTGGTTGCATATTTTCAATAGTCTGTCTTGGAGCTTACTGATTCTTCCATTTGAGCAATTCTGCTGTTGATATCTATTGCATTTTTCATTTCATTTACTGTACTTTTAAGCACCAATATTTGTTCAGTTTTTTAAACGACCATTTCAATTTCTCTGTTAAATACCTCTGATAAATTTCTTAATTGATTCTCTGTGTTTTCCTGGTTTGCTGAGCTTCCTGAAACAGCTATTTTGAATTATTTACCTGAATGATCACATATCTCCATCACTTCAGGGTCATTCTCTGGTACCTTATTTTGTCCCTTTGTAGTGTTATATTTTCCTTGAATGTTCCTGATGCTTTCAGATGTCTGAGAATGTTTTTATGTTGAAGGATTAAGTATTTTAGTTTTCACAGTCTGGCTTTGTTTGTACCTGCCTTTATTCAGAAAGCCTTCCAATAGTTCTAAGTTGACTAACCTTGTGTTCCCTGAGCCTGAGATCACTGCGATCACCATGGCATTAGAGGAAGGCCTATGCCCAGGCTTGCTGTGAGTCTTGCAAGAAGTTCTCAGATTAATGTGCCTTTTCAGCCCAGAGGGACTTGGGGAAGATCTAAGGAAGCTACTAAGGCTCTCTGCGAATGTTTGCTGGGAGTTTGAGTTCAGAAGATTGTCTCCAGTGGCCCAGGTGAATGTTTTTCACAGCAGGCATATGCACGAGTGGATGAGTCCCTGACTAGAGTTGAGCCTGGGCTCCTTCAGATTCTGCTGATGGGCCTGCCTCATTGGCTTAGACAGGTGACCGTCATTCAGCAGGTCTTTGCCCAAGTGAGGGTAGTTCCATTACTACAACAGGAGGGACCAGAGATGAGACTGGGCCCCCTCAGGATCTGCTGTGGAATGAAGGCTAATCTGCATGTTACATTGACTTAGATGGGCATGCATCTCCCATCTGTACAGATGAGATGGTTTCCTGACTGCAGCAGGAGGGACTAAAGCTTACAGTGAGTCCCTTTGGTGTTTGTTGTGGGACAGATGCTGGAAAGCCTAGTCTTGACTTGGAGGAATGTGTGTCACTCAGCAAGTTCTTGAATAGATAAGATAGTTCCCTGACTGCTGCAAGAGGTGCTGGAGCTGAGACTGGATCCCCTTGGGATCTGCTGTGGGAAGGAGGCTTAAAATCCTATTCTCACTGGCTCAGACAGCTAAGTTTCTCCCAACAGGTCTCAGCACAGATGAGATAGTTCCCCAACTACAGTGAGAGAGGCAAAAGCTGAGACTAGGTCCCCTTGGGACCTGCTGTGGGATAGAGGTTGGCATGCTCATCTGTGAGGCTTAGACTCCCAGGGTGGGGGATATGGATGGGTCTTCCTCTGGGTCCTTGCTCGGAGCTAGGAGATCAGCTGAGGAAGGATGAAACAGTACCACAAGGTAACTTTCAGATTCACTGCTGAGACCAATGTCAGCAGGCAGATGAGCCTTTTTACCAAGGCCCTAGTGTGCAGGATTCCTTCTGGACCTTTTGGCAGATGGTTTTGGTTGCAGGCTCAAGAACAAATGGAGCTTTAGCCAAACTCCTTGAGAGACTTGGCTATGAACCTAGAAACAACTTTGGTGGGGCAGATCAGCCACCTGGGTGTTAGTCTGCATACTCAAAACAAGCCTAATAAGTCTTAGGCTTCAATAAGGTTTCACAAATTCCTACTTGAATCCTGAAGCTCCTGAAGAGAGACTTTTGACTGTAAAGATGTACAGAAAGATTCTGGTTGCTGTGGAGGCATATGAGTGGGTTACCTTCTACTCTGCCATCTTGGTGACATCACTTCAACATGTTCCAGTTTTAGAAATGTTAACGTTGTGGAAAAATACATGTCTTTGACTGGATGAAACTTTATATTTTTGGTTCAGGTCAGACCTCTGATAATATTTAGAGCTCATTTACTATATATTATTTTTACTCCTGATTATACTGCTTAATATATTAATCTGGCTTTCAAGGCCATAGCTGATCAAAACAAAGAACTTTAGAATTGCAAAGATTAAAATTATTTGTATATGGCTTTACAGTTTGAAAACTGCTTTCATATGTCCACACTAATTTAACAGCCATATTTTTTTAACAGCCACATTGGGTACTATTACTATCTCCCTGCCCACTTTAGAGACAAGGAAACCGAAATTCTAAGTGAGGTTAAATTATTAGTTGATGAACATTAATACCTGCTTATATCTGAATTCGAATGTAGCCTTTGTGTTGCCAAAATGTATGCTCTTTCCACCCACTTTTCTACCAGTAAGGAGAGAGTGATGGCAAGAATGAAGGCAAGAGAAGGCATTGCCACCATTAGAGAATGATGTTCAAAGCTATACAACCTCACAAAAATGCAAATGAACAGACAATATGTAGATAAAAGAGCTCAAAACACTACTTTATAAAAAATAGGGCAGTCTAAAGTCATTAAATGCTGCAGTAAACAATGTTAGGCGCCCGGGGATCTACAGTAGATGTTCATGATGTTGATTTGAGCATTTGAGATGAAGTTAACTAGTACTTATTTTTCTTGCTCTTTCTTTTTCAATAAGGAAGGAGTTCAGTTTAGAAAGTTCAACATCCCAAGTGGTTAATTTAAAAATTACTATTTAGAAAATAATTTTCTTTGGATTTTTAATACTCAAGATATTAATAAGTTATCAGGCATGCCAGTAATTGTGACTTTGACAACCTAGTAAGTCTTCATTATTATTTTTCTGATGATAAATGCTTTGTGTGTATGTGTGTGTGTGTGTGTGTGTGTGTGTGTGTGTGTGTATGCTTTATAGATTATTTAAAACATTGAGAATGGTATAAATGAACAGAAAGTAAAAGTTAAATTAAAAACCAAATCAAAATGAAATCTAAACACCTGCAGCTCACCATTGTTAAAATTTGGCATTTCCTTCCAGACTATTTTTTCATGCATTCAAAATTATAACTGATATCACATGAAAGCTATTTAGTATCATGCATTTCTCTACAGACAAAATTATAACCTACATAGTATTCTACTGCAAATAGTAATAGCTGGTAATATTTTTAATGGAATAAATGTCACAAAATAATAGAATTATTGTATAGATGATGTTTAACATCTAGAAAGCAGGAGTAAAGACTATTTTCCTATTGTCTTGCTTAAATGCAAATAGAAAAAGTTAAATATACACTGGGAGCTGGCTGAAATAGTCTTCTGGACCTTTGTTATTTCCTTGGGAAGGCACAGGCTGGAGTATGTGAGTGCTGCCCAGGGGTCGTGTTCTATGGGATGGTGTTATACCTCCCTGGGGGACATTCTAATTATAGAACATGATTCTTCTTTGGTAGAAGCTGGTCTGTTTCTCTAATGCTATGCCTGTCATACGTTTAAAGCAGGAATGAAAGATTTCCTTTAGAACCAGCTTTATATCAGCTCAGGGTTATAATTATTCAGCACTTTGGGAAATCCCTTCAAAAGGTTGAATTTGAACAGGCTTCACTTGCTTCATCATTTTTAGATGTTTTTCTTACATTTTTTTTCAGTATATTTGAAATGCTTTCAGTATAATTGGATTCAGTTGAGAGACTGATGTCTGTGAGTTTGATGTGCGAGGCCACAGTAGGACAATTTAATATTTTACTGTTACTTTTTTCTATGAAACTGACTTGAAACCTTCTAAAGTAATATTTACTGCATAATTAATAATGGTTTTTCTGGGCTACCTGTGAAGTAGAGAGCTAAGGAAAGTGTGAGCCTCTTGTGAAAAAGTTAGAATAATGGGGAACTTGGAGTATGCCTTTTCTGCCTGATGTCTGCTTAAAATAGTCTTTCTGAAGAACCATTATCTCCAACTCTCTCTCCTGCTTCTTCCATCAGAAGAATCTTCTGTATTTAAAAAAGTCATTTTCCTAATAAAAACCTCCATTCCCCTTTGTATGTCCTCTAACATATCTGGTAGACATTTGTAAGCTTAGACAATGTCAGAAGCTTTTTAATATCTTTTCTATGTTTGAGCATTTTCCTCAATTTTATCGTGTTCCTATTCTTAATGCCGAATTCAGAAATTTGTCCTCCCACCTTTTTTGAAGCAGGGATAGAGGCATGTGACCTAGATATTCCTAACCAGAAACATCCTTAGAAAACTTTGTTTAGGGAAGGAAGGAAGAGAAAGAGGGAGAGAAGAAAGAGAAAGAAAGAAATTGAAGAGGACACAACTCAATGGAAAGGTATTACATGTTCGTGGATTGGACGAATCAATATTGTTTACATGTTCATACTACTCAAAGCAATCTACAGACTTAATGAGATCCCTATCAAATACCAATGACATTCTTCACAGAAGTAGAAAAAATTATCCTAAAACTTATATGGAACCACAACAGACCTAGAACAGCCAAAGCAATCCTGAACAAAACAAAACGATGTGACTTTAAATTATACTACAAAAAAAAAAAAAAAAAAAAAAAAAAAAAGAAAGAAAAAAAAAGAAAAAGAAAAAAGAAAACTGATTCAGAAGAGAGAATGTGAGGAAGTAATCACCCTCGTGGAAGCTGCATCAGGCAAGCCTGGTGGCTGAGGAATGTGGCTTGGGGGACAGGGGACAGCCATGTTAGAAATGTTGGCATCCAGCACGTGGTGCAGCCTCAGTACCTGTCTGCATTGGCGAAACAGCGTGGTCTGCAGGAGTAGTCCCTGAATCTTGCTCTTGGTTGCACATCTTTCAATCCTGACTCCCAGCTCAGGTGTATTTTGAGCAAAGCAGAATTTTTTTCCATAAATAAAAAGAATTTTGTCGTTTGCAATTCTGAATCCTGAGAAATGCACCATATCTCCCTACGCACTATGGTCTCCCCCTTTTCTTCTCCAGTATAAGGCTGTGCCTTATTCTTGTTTATGACTTTCTTCATCTTTATCTAAAATAGTCTTGCATAATTTCACAGGGCTTATAAGTGCATCAACCCTGTATTTTAGTCAAATTAAATTACCTTAAGCAGCCTCAAGCTGCTCTGTAAGGGTTGTTTACTTTATTCTTATGAACAAAAAAGGTTTTCTCTTATAGTCTTTATAAATAATACATTTTGAAAATTGTTTTTAAAATTAGTGAGCAAAATCAGTATCTGTAAAATATGAGCACAGATTTTTCTGGACAGGACTGGGAGAGGGAAAGTGGAACAGAAAGATTAATGTAAAAGGGGAAATCCATATGATTTCATAAACCTATGTGAAACTGAAAAGTTACAATTTAGATTAAATGCTTCAGCTTAATAGTTGCACTTTGTCTTTATCTAAGTCAATGTGGCATAATGGAAATACAAAGAAAAATGTGAGATTATTGTGTTCAATTCTTTCCTTCCTTAGCTCTGTGATTTTGGATAAATTATGTCATTTGAAACTTTTCTTTGTTCATTTTCAAAATGTAATTATAACACACTGTCCATCTGAAAAGATTGTTATAGGGGGAAAAGGCTTGAAGGTAGCATTATGATAGTGCTTTATAACTTGTAGGAAGGATTATAAACATTGTTATTTTAGTGTTCACTTTTCTTTCCTGTAGAATACTATTCATCTATTGAAAACCTTCTAAGTGCTTCAGAGAATTTAGGATTAAAGTAGGAAACATACCATGCTAAACAGTTGCTTATTTAATATAAACTTTCCATTTTCATGGAGATTCTATTGGGTAGAATAAAAAGCACATACTTTATAATTGGTAGAGCATTATAGCTAAGAAAATATATCAGTATTTTATAACATTAACTCAAATCAAACCCAAATAGCCACCAAATAGAGAAGACTACTATTTTTTTTCATAGAACGAGGAATCAAGGGATGAAATTTTAGATATAACTAGATTCAGGGCCTTAAACATTGTTTTTGACAGCCTTTCTCCTAGACTTTGATTCCTCTGTGTTGATTTTCATTTGGTCTCTTTGGGTGGGGGAGCAGAGTTGACTACTGGAAGCTCTAGACTTTTACTCATTCCGTTTAGCAAACCCAACAGAAAGTGAGGCTTTTCCTGATAGTGCCAGCAAAGTTCCATGCATTTTCAGTGTCCCAGCCTCAGTTGTGTGCCTATCTCTGATCCGAATACTTGATTGAAGGGGTAGAATATTCTCTGTGGTCACATCTGAATCACATGCCCAATACAATAGCTGGTGGAGTCAGCAAGAAATTTTTGAAAATTGGTGATTGAGAATGGGTGGGAGGGGAGAGTCACAAAGAGAGACTAGGCATAGAAAAGTTATGCCCATTTGATGCATTTTGAGAAGGATCTATGGCCAATATATTAAGAAACATCTGTAGAAAGTGCTGTAACTTGCCTGAATGAAGTCTTGCTCTCTGTAGTTATCTCTGATATAGTAATCAGTAACTTAGAAACCATCCCTGTTATCTCTAGAGCAATAGGCTATTGTTGCAGAGTTACTGAGAATATAAATCAGATTATAGTGCTTGTGCTACCATCAAGGTGGACAGATGAATAGAGAGAGAATTTCTGAAGAAATACTCATAGAAAAGAGAAAAATATTAAAAAGAAAAACATTAAAGTGGTTGTAAGAAGAAAACATTGCAGAATGTGAACATTTGTGGCCTACTTTTGTAAATTTTTGTCTTTTTGTTTTTTCCTTTTTGTGGAGAACGGGGTCTCGCTATATTGCCCAGGCAGGTCTCAAACTCCTGGGCTCAAGCTATCCTCCCGCCTCTGCCTCCCTAAGAGCTGGAATTACAGGCGTGAGCCACAGCACCCAATATACTTTTGTAAATTTTTAATAAAGGGTTTCTGACATGTAGAACTGCCATGTCTTCATTAGAATAATGTGGAGGCTGCTACCAAGTAGGACACTTCCCAGGGCACCACTGGGAAGAAAGGACTCTGAGTATATCAGTTTTAAGCATGATGCTCCCTTCCCATAATACATAGTAAAAGTAAGATACAGGATTTCCTAAAGTGAAAAGCAGATATGAAGAAGTGGGAAGAGACCTGATTTTGAATTGGAACATTTGAATCTTTATCCCAATTCTGCCGAGAACTTGCCAAGTGTCCTGGGGAAAATCGTTTTTCCTAGCTTGACCTTTGTTTCTTCATCTCAATTCAAAGATTTGAATTTGGCCAGGTGTGGTGGTTCATGCCTATAATCCTAGCACTTTGGAAGGCCAAGGTAGGTGGATCACCTGAGGTCAGGAGTTCAAAACCAGCCTGATAAACATGGTTAAATGCCATGTTTACTAAAAATTACAAAAAATTATCTGGGCATGGTGGCAGGTGCCTGTAATCCCACCTACGTGGGAGGCTGAGGCAGGAGAACTGCTTGAACCCAAAAGGCAGAGGTGGCAGTGAGCTGAGATTGTGCCATTGCACTCCATTTGGGGTGACAGAGTGAGACTCTGTCCCCCACCAAAAAAAGATTTGAACTTGATTATACCAAAAGCCACTTCCTACCCAATGACTTTATCTTGGTAAAAATCCTGTTTTGATTCTTTTTGAGATATGAATTATTTAATGCTAGTAATACATTTGTATGGTTTAAAATGTACAACTATCAAAGAAGCACTGTGAACACCTCCCTTCCATTCCCATCTGTATCTACCATGTTCTGTAGCGATTTCTACTTTTCCTGATTTTTAAAATATCTTTCCAGAGTTTCCTCTGGAAATGAAAATTCAAACAAATATAATTTATAGCCCACCTCCCATTTCTCCCACAGAAGTTAGCATGGGCCTTTTTTTTTTTAACTGAAAAATATCATGGACCTCTTTATATATCACTATGTAAACCACTCTTCATTCTCTATTTAGCCTCTTGCATTATTTTCTTTTCAATACAGCAGATCCTCAAATAACATTTTTTCAACATCATTTTGTTATAATATTGATGAGGAAAAAAATATTCCAAACAGGGGTCACGATCTGTATGGAGTTCGCATGTTGGCATGTTCTACCTATGTCTGCATGGGTTTTCTCTGTACTCTAGGTTCCTCCTACATCCCAAAGATGTTAGGTTAATTGGAGTGTCTGAATGCTCACAGTCTGGGTGAGAGTATGTGTACATGTGAGTTTACCCTATGATAGGATGGTGTCCTGTCCAAGATTTCTTTCCACTTGGCACCCTGAGCTGCCAGATAGGCTCAGGCCACTCACAACCCTGAATTGGAATAAGTGGATAAAAAATTATCTTACTTGTTTTTATTAATCTTTTAAAAATGTATGTAGAGCTCACATTTATTTCAGTGTTTAATATTAGAAGTGTTTTGGTCTTTATTTAGAACTTTGATGATATGGTTGTGACCAGAAATATGCCATAGGAATTTAACTCTTGCTTGTATGAGTTAGCCTATGATAAAATTGTTTTTGTTATATATCATTTCATTCAAGGTTGCAGTTTCCAAGAACCTAATGAGGATATTAAGTATTTTGTTCTTAGAAATAATTCTATGCAAGCAGGCATACCTGTAAGAAAAATACTAGAGGTAGAAAAGCGAGGTCAAAGAGCAAATGCTCTTGTAGTTTATATTTTTCAGGACTGCCTTCTCTAGGGTACATAGAAATTTATACTCAACCTGAAATATTCACTCGAAAAACTACAAGCAAACTGAATACAGTAACATACAAAAATAATTGTACACAATGACCAAGTGAGATTTATCCCAGTATGGCAAGGTTGGTTGAACACATGAAAATCAACTAATATAATTCATCACATCAATAGAATAAAAATAAAAATTACATAATTACATCAATAAGCACAGAAAAAGCATTTGACAAAACCCAACTTCTTTTCATGATGTATACTCCCAACTGGAAAGAGAAGGGAGTTTCCTTAATCTGATAAAAGTAATCTATGAAAACTCATAGCCAAAATAGTATTTAATGGAAAAATGAATGCTTTTGTCCTAAAATCAGGACCACCTCAATGTTATCTGCTCTTAGCATGACTGAACAACGTTACAGTATTGGTGCTAGCCCTAACAACCAGGCAAGAAAAGAAAGGCAACTGGACTGGAATGGAAGTGGAACTATCTGTATTAGCAGGTGACATAATCTTGTATGTGAGAAATAGAAAAAATTCACTAGAAACCTATTACAGCTACTACATGAGTTCATCCATGTTTCAGGATACAAGATCAACACATAAAAATAATTTGACTTATACAGGGTTGTAATGAGCAATTTAAAATTGAAATTAAAACAATTCCTTTTAGAAATGTATCAAGAAGAATACCTAAAAATAAATTTTAACAAAGAAGGAAAACTTATACTCTGAAAATTACATTATTGAGAAAAATTAGATCTAAATAAGTGGAAAGCATCTCATGTTTCTAGATTGGAAGACTTAATTCGTATTGCTATAATGACACTACTCCCCAAACTGATCTAAGATTCAATATAATCCATGTCAGAATCTCAGCTTACTTTATATAGAAATGGGCAAACTAGTGATAAGATTCAATTAGTATCGCATAGACCCAGTATAGACAAGACAATCTTGAAAACTACGAACAAACAAGGACAACTTACCTTTCCTTATTTCATGACTGAATACCAAGCAATTAAGATAGTGTCATACTGGCACAAGGATAGACATATCACTCAATAAAACAGAATTGAGAGTCCCAAAATAAGCTAATACATCTATGGTCAATTGACCTTCAACAGGGTTTCAAGACCATACAATGGGTAAGGATAGACTTTTCGATAAGTAGTGCTTAGACAAGTAGATTTCTACATGCAAAAGAATTAAGTTGGGTTTCTACCACACACTGTATACAAAAATAAACTCAAAACAGATCAAAGACCTAGACGTAAGTAGTTAAAACTACAGTATTCTTATAGTAAATGATAGAGGTAAATCTTTATCAACTGGGACTTGGAAAAGATTCTTAGACATGACATCAAAAGCATAAGCAACAAGAAAAAAATAGATAAATTTGACTTCACCAAAATAAAAAAAAAAAACATCTATGCCTTAAAGGAAACCATCATTAAACTGATAAGACAGAATAGGAGCAAATATTTGCAAGTTGCATCTCTAATAAGGGACCTGTGACGAGACTATATTATAAAGAACTCTTACAACTCAACAATAAAAAATTGAGTTAAAATTAACTCAATTTTAAATGAGAAAAGGTCTTTTGATATTTCTCCCCAAAAGATATAAAAATATATACTTATTAGTATATGGAAAGATGTGATAGCCAAAGAGTAGGACCAGGCATTGGGAGAGCTCCCACATAGGACAAGATAGCATCTTCTGCACAGCTGGATTTCAACCTGCAGGGTCTTCTGGAGCAGCTCAGCCAGGGTGAGCTGAGCAAGTTTGAGTCTCTGATCAGAACAATCTCCCTGGAAAGGAGTTACAGACGGTTATCCCACGGCGGTAGACAAGGCAGAGATCTTCACCAGCCACTGCCACAGCTATTGGGCAGGGAAGGCAGCCATCAGGGTCTCTGAAAAGATGAACTAAACAGATCTGTCTGAGAGAGCAAAGGATGAACTCAGAGAAGCAGCTTTGAAATCATTTTATGAAAACAAGCCTCTATCATTTGGGATAATATGGACAGAAGAACCAAAATCTGTAGACCTGGAAGAAATACTGGAGCATTTCGAAGAGGACGCACTAGAGTTTACAGAAATAGAGAAAGATGTCATGAACCTGGGGGAAGCTAAAGAAGTCTTGCAAGAAGAAAAATCAGGTAAAGAGGATGGTTACAGGAATATATTGAAGAAGTGCCAGCAAATGTGGAAGGACTGGCCCGGAAACAGCAAAGGAGTCCATGTTGCCACCCAGAGATACAAGATGCTTATCCCATTCTGCAGCCTCAAGGTGCTCCCAGGGCTGTTTCCCCCAGCAGTAGTGCTGCATGGTCCTGTGGGCTTTTGGGAAATCACCCTGGCAAAGAAGTTAATGCTGGACTGGACGGAGGTCAACCTCGGTCAGATATTCAAATAGGGTTTCCACCTCAGCTGCAAAGAGCTCAGCCACGTGGGCCCCTGCAGTGTAGACCTGGTTTTCAGGGACTGGCCTGATTTGCAGGATTACACTCCAAACATCCTAGTCCAAGCACAGAAAATCCTGTTAGTCGTCGATGGCTTTGATGAGCTAAGAGTCCCACCTGGGGTGCTGATCCATAACATCTGCGGGGACTGGGAGAAGCAGAAGCCATTTCCCATCCTCTTGGGGAATTTGCTGAAGAGGAAGATGGTACCCAAGGCTGCCCTACTGGCCACCACGCAGCCTTGCGTGGTAGACCTGAGGGAGCTCTGGCTCCTGTTGGAGAATCCACTCTAAGTAAAGATGGAGGAGTTCCTGGAGCAGAACAGGAGCAGGTATTTCCTGAGATGCTTTGGAGATGAGGACCAAGCTCTGCGGCCTTTGAGCTGATGAGAAGCAACGGGGCCCTATTCCAGCTGGGTTCAGTGCATGCGGTGCACTGCGGGGTGTGCAGGAGTCTGAAGCTGCAGATGTAGAAGGGGAAGAGTCCAGCCCCCCTCTGCCACACCTACATGGTGCTGTTCTTGTGCTTCCTCTGTGTCCAGTTTCTGCAGGTCACACAACTTCAGGGCACTCTGTGGGACCTGAGCCTCCTGGCTCTGCAGGGTCTGTGGGCACAGATGTCTGTGTTTGATGGAGAACACCTGCGCAGGCTCAGGGTGCAAGAGTCTGACCCCTGTAGTTTCCTGGACAGAGACATCCTCCGCCAGGACAGAGGCTCTGAAGGCTGCTACTCATTCCTCCACCTCACCTTCCAGCAGTTTCTGGCAGCGTTATTCTATGTCTGAGAAAAGGAGGAGGAGGACAGGGACAGATTCGCCTAGATCGTTAGTCTTGTGCAGCTGTATTCCAGAGAAGAAAGACTCAAGAACCCCAACCTAATCCAAGTGGAACATTTCTTCTTTGGCCTCTCTAACAAGAAGGGAGCCAAGGAGTTGGAGACCACTTTGGCTGCCAGATGTCACTGGAGATAAAACAAAAATTACTGAGGTGTGACAAGGATAAACACTCATCAGCTATGGACCTGAGGGAGCTCCTGTACTTCTTATATGAATCTCAGGAGGAAGAGCTGGTGAAGGGTATAATGGCACCAAAGAAATATCCCTGCACTTAAATGAAGTAGACATTGTGCAGTCTTCGTTCTGTCTCTGTTTTACATGGAGCATGCACATGTCACTTAACCTTGTTATGTATGAAATATCTGTATCACCAGTATAGTGAGAGAAATAAAGGTGAAATAATCCCCTCCCAATAAAGAAAAGATGCCTGACAATAGTCATTAGGGAAAGGCAAGTTAAAAACCACAGTGAGATACCACATTATATCCACTAGGCTGGCTAGAATCGAAAGTTAGATAATAACAAGTATTGACACAGTTGTGGAGAAACTAGAACCCTCAGGTACTGCTTATGGAAATGTGAAATTGTGCAGCCACTTTGGAAAACAGGATGGCAATTTCTCAAGTGATAAACAGAGTTCTCATATAATCTAATATTATATTTATAATTATATAATCAATAGGAATAAAAACATGAACACAAATGTTTATAGTATCATTACATACAATAGCCAAAAGATGGGCACAACGTAATGTCTATGAATGGACAAATGAATAAACAAATTGTGGTATATCCAGCTAAAAAAAATTATTTAGACAAAAATGAAGTATTGAACACATGCTTAAACATGAATGAACCTTGAAAACACTATGCTAAATGAAAGAAGCCTGTAATAAAAGACAAAATATTATATGGTAACATCACATGTTATATGATTCCACTCATAGGAAAGTAAAATGGCCAAATTTATAGAGTTGGAAAGTAGATAAGTAGTTGCTTCGAACTGGGAGGGAGAACTGGTGAGTAGGGGAATAGGGAATAATAGCGAAAATATTTAGGATTGCTTTTTGAGGTAATGAGAATATTCTGAAATCGATTATGGTGATAATGATACATATCTGTGAATAAGCTAAAACATTTCAGGGCCGGGCGCGGTGGCTCAAGCCTGTAATCCCAGCACTTTGGGAGGCCGAGGCGGGTGGATCACGAGGTCAAGAGATCGAGACCAGCCTGGTCAACATGGTGAAACCCCGTCTCTACTAAAAATACAAAAAATTAGCTGGGCATGGTGGTGCGTGCCTGTAATCCCAGCTACTCAGGAGGCTGAGGCAGGAGAATTGCCTGAACCCAGGAGGCGGAGGTTGCGGTGAGCCGAGATTGCGCCATTGCACTCCAGCCTGGGTTAACAAGAGCGAAACTCCGTCTAAAAAAAAAAAAAAAAAAAAAAAAAAAACATTTCATTGCATTCTTTAAATGGCTGAATTGTGTGATATGTGAATTATATCTCAATAAATCTGTTAAAATGCAAATCATAAGACCATGAATGTTTATCAACTTTTCTTATGTTTAAAGACCATTAATATTTCCATTCAATGAACTATTTATTCATACTCTTGACAATTTTTCATTTTTTTAATTGCATTTCTGTTTTGTTTGGCTTTTTCTCATTGATTCTAGGAATTCTTATGTCTGAGAGATTAGTACTATCTGGATATGAGTTGCAATTTTTTTTTCTTTTTGAGTTTGCTTATGATTTTCTCCGTAGCAGAGGAGTATAATTTTATATATGTGCATTAATGTATCATTACTTTTATGGCTTCTAGATTAGAGTCATAGGAAGATCTTTCCTAGTCCAAGGAAATAAAATAATTATCCTATGTTTACTCCTGATTCATTTATGGTTACATTTTAATATTTGTCTCTAAACCTTTATTTAGTCACTTTTCCTAACAGAGGTATGAAGTATGTATCCAGCATTCTTCTTTTCAGGCAGCCAGCCAGTGATACTAGAACCTTTACTGCAATCTCATCTTTTCTCTACAGATTTGAAATGTAGATAGTAAACTTTCTAATATATCTGGCTTTACTTCTTTTCTTTTCTTTTCTTCTTCTTCTTCTTCTTCTTTTTTTTTTTTTTTGAGATGAGTCTCGCTCTGTTGCCCAGGTTGGAGTGCAGAGGCACAATCTTGGCTCGCTGCAAACTCCGCCACTCAGTTTCAAGTGATTCTCCTGCCTCAGCCTTCCAAGTAGCTGGGATTAGAGCCATGCACAGCCATGCCTGGCTAATTATTTCTTGACTTTCTATGATGTGTTATTGGTCTGTCTCTTCAGGCACCAATATCAAGGTGTTTTAAACATAGAAGCTATATGCAGGTATTTCCTGACTTAAATATGGTTCAACTTATGATTTATTTTCTTATTGGGGTATTAAACATATTTCATACTAATGATATTTTTGACTGCTGATAGATTTATCAGGATGTAACCCTATTGTAAGTTGAGGAGCCTCTGCAATATGTTTTAATATCTGTTAGAAAAGAGACCCTTTACTTTGTTGCTTTTCTTTTTAAGAGATTTTTATGTCTAGCCTTGCTGATTTAGTTTTATTTATGAACTTCAAATTGAACTTTCTAGTTCCATTGCA
Organism: Saimiri boliviensis; assembly: GCF_048565385.1. Classification (NCBI taxonomy): domain Eukaryota; kingdom Metazoa; phylum Chordata; class Mammalia; order Primates; family Cebidae; genus Saimiri; species Saimiri boliviensis. The sequence goes on from NC_133456.1 coordinate 79,815,159, forward strand.
CAAACAAAAATACACAAACAACAAAATAAGAAACCATCATCACAAAAATGCAAAAACAAAGGTGTATTAGTTATCTTTTAATATTGCCTTACATTATTAAAAACAATGGAAATTGACATCCTTCTAGTGTTGATTTTCTCTATTCAATAAGAAAGGGTGTCTTTTAATTTGTTCAGTTCTTCTTTTGAGACCTTCATCAGTGTTCTAAAACTTCCCTGATATAAAATGTAAACACTCAAGTTTTTCCAAAAATTTTTTGTCTTGTTTTGCTGCTGTCTTAAATGTAATTTACCCTCACTTTGTTCTCTAGCTTATTTTCTGTATGTATGCATTCTTAGGATTTTTTATTTATTTTTTTTTTTGAGATGGAGTCTCTCCCTGTTGCCCAGGCTGGAGTGCAGTGGCGTGGTCACAGTTCACTGCAACCTTCACCTCCTAGATTCAAGCAATTCTTCTGCCTCAGCCTCCTGGTAGCTGGGACTATGGGCATGTGCTGCCATGCCTGGCTAATTTTTGTATTTTTAGAAGAGATAGGGTTTCACCATATTAGCCAGGTTTGTCTCCAACTCCTGACCTCATGCATTCCACCTGCATCAGCTTCCTAAAGTGCTGAGATTACAGGCTTGAGTGAATTCTCCTGGCCTGATTTTTTGATTTATAATTTGACACACTGCTATATTACTAAATTCTATTACTTTAATTGCTTAAATTTTCAAGAAATATGATTATCCTACTTACAAATTTTATCAGTGTCCTCATTTTCAACTTTTAGTCTTATAATTCTTTTCTCTTAATGTTGGTTAGCATAATAATAAGTAAAATGGCTTTACCAAGTATTTGCTTTGTCCTGGATTTAGTGCAAATTCCTTAATGTGTCACTTTAAAGTATTATGCTTTCTGCTGAAATATATGTCTCATGATTATGTTGTATATATAGTTATATTATTTATATTATTATCCAACAGTTTATCTTTTATTTGGTATTTTTATGAACAGATTTTAAATTTGTTCCAATAATATTTCTCCTTAGATTTATTAATATGATATTATAATCACCAAGAATTAAGCATCTTTGCAATTTTGGAATAAATCCTATTTGATATCAGTATGTTATATTTTTAATATACTGGTTTTATTAGTCCGTTTTCATGCTGCTCTAAGGACATATCTGAGAATGGGTAATTTATAAAAGAAAGAGGTTTAATTGACCCTCAGTTTTGCATGGTTGGGGAGGCCTCAGGAAGCTTACAATAATGGCGGAAGAGGAAGCAAACATATCCTTCTTCAGAGGGAGGCAGGAGAGAGAAGTGCAGAGTGAAGGGGGAAAAAGCCCTTCTAAAATCATCAGATCTTGTGAGAACTCACTCACTGTCATGAGAACAGCATTTGGGAACCATCCCCATGATTTAGTCACTTCCCATGAGGTCCCTCCCCCAACACGTGGAGATTATAATTCAGATTGCAATTCAAGATGAGTTTTGTTTGGGGACACAGAGCCAGACCATATCACTGGTGTATTAGTCAATTCTCATGCAGCTATGAAGAAATACCTGAGACTGGATAATTTATAAAGACAAGAGATTTAATTAACTCACAGTTCTGCATGTCTGGGGAGGTCTCAGGAAACTTATAATCATGGAAGAAGGCACCTCTTCACAGGGCAGCAGGAGAGGGAATGAGTGCCAGCAGGAGAAATGCCACATAACTTATCAGATCTCCTGAGAACTCATTATTATGAGAACAGCATGAAGGAAATCACCCCCATGATTCAATTACTTCCCACTGTGTCCCTCCCATGAGGGATTATGGAGATTACAATTCAAGATGAGCTTTGGTTACCAAACCATAACAGCTGGTGATTTAAAGAATTATTTTGTTTCTTGTTATTTTCTACAATTATTATTATGATATTAGAAAATGTGTTCTGTATTCATTCTGGAGAATTTGTTGACATTTTTTATTTGTCTCATCAGTCTTCTTGACTATAACCTACAAAACTTAGGATGAAGTTTCTTTATCATCAAGGCACAGAATTTAACATGCATTAATCAGATGCCTTTTTGATTATGTTATTTAGATTTTCAATATTGATCTCTTTTGGATTAAGTGAATGAAAGTCTTCTATTTTAGTGTGTTTTGATCCAATCCTTAATAGTTCTTAATTTTTAATAGTTCTCTAAGTCTCCACCAAGTATCTGCTAAAGTTTGTATGGTTTCTCCTTTCACCCAATTTTAGTCAATACAGTTAGCTTTCTTAATATTATTTCGTAGTGTAAAATATGCCTATGCTATTACTTTAATTGACCCTTAGATATTATCTTTTGAGTCCCAGTTACTACTGGCCATCTTCCAGCTGTATTCTAACTTTTAGCTTCAATTCCATCTTCCTCCTCTCATTTATATTAATTATATTTTTCTCTAGACCACCAACATTTATATTATTTATATTCAATTTTGCTATCTACTAATATTTTTTAAAATGTCTTCGTTCTACAGTCAAATAACTTCTTTTACTGCCATTCATTTTACATTGCCCTAGTTACCTATTTATTGGCTAAAGTTTGTCTTCCAGTTCCTTTTTTTGTTTTTTTCTCAGAAAGCCTCTGAGTATCAGCTGCTAATCTGTCTCCTTTATACTTGGAACTCAGGTTGGCTTGATGGAAATTCCTTACATTACAGTTTTTTCCTTAATAAGAGATATTTTATCATCATCTTCTGCCACTGAATGTTGCCATGTAGTAATCTGAAGTAACATGTTTTTTCACTTTATTATGACTTAAACTTTTTCCTGACTGTCCTCAAATGATTACTTGTTTAAAGTGTGGTAACTTTATTGGAAATAGCTCAAAGTTTACTGATCTGAGTTACTTTTCCCTGCCACATAATATTCTCTTTCAAAATATAAATTTAAGTCTTTTTATACCAGAAAAATTTCCTTCACTTATATTTTTAAATGTTTGTTTTCTCTTCGTATCACATTTTTCCTTCAGAAATTACTTTATGTTTATATTTATCTGGTTTGCCAGCCTTCTATAGCTGTCATTTTCATTCTACTTTCTTTATTCTATTTTCATTGCATTCCATGTCTATCATTTTTCACTGATTGTTTCAATTCGATATCTTATTTAACTTTATTTATATTCTGAATTTTTTTCTATATTTTTCACAATATCCATTCTCCTTTGTGCTTCTTGCAACTTGCCAGCTCATATTTTACCTCCACCTGTATGCCACCTCTTTCCCTGAATTTCTGTATTTCAATTTTGTTATGTTTTTGTAGCCATGATTGTTTTATTAAATTTTAAGCTGAATGTTAACATTTTTGGTTATAATTTTCACATATTGCATGTCAATATACTTACTTTCTGGTACATCTTTTTCTGATGGTAAGTTATATTTCTCTGTTTTCACCTTCCTTTCTTATAGTTTCTTTTTTTCTCTTCAAATTTCTTTTTACCATCTTATAGTTTCTTTTATCAAGGCTGCAACAGATCATCTTATGATATTTGGTTGGATGAATTAAATATTCCTTGTGTGTTTCTTGTAAAGGTCTGGGAAGGGGTAATCGAGAAGCAAGTATATTGTAGTCTTCCAGGATTTTGGTCTCAACCACTTTCTCTTCTGCTGCAACCAATACCACCTGTTTTCTTCAGACAGTGCCTCACTATCTGTTTCTTTGTTAATTTCTCTCACCTAATCTGGACCTAAAAGGACTACTCCCTGTTCCAAGTTCTCCAGCTCTCTTGTTGGTTAATTCAACAAAGGAAGACAGTTTTTGTTGAAGGGACAGAGGTAATCCTCTCACCAGCAGAAGCTGTATTTGTGGGACTTTCTGAATTTATAAAGGCATAACTCACATTTTGACTCCACCCCCATTTATCCCATAGGTAGTTTTTTTCCAATCTTAGGCTATTTCATCTTATCCCTTCTCAAAACACTTAGCTCTCCAAATTTCCTTTCTGAAAGGCTCTTGACCTTCAGGGAATGCACATTTTGTTCTGTCTTGCTGCTACTTTTCATCCTTCTGGACACTTGCCCTCTTTATAATGCACCACTGTTCTGTATGCCACTGTGTCCCATGGGGCTAAAGTCAGTTTCAGCTGCTTTAGATTATACATCTGAATTTGTGGATTTTTAAATCTCCTAGTTAAGCAAACATGGAGTTTGCCTATTGCTCACTTTCTTTCTTGTATTCTTCTTTCCTTATTTCTTCTTCTTCTATTTTTTAAGGGTTCCAGAAAGAAAAAAAGGGAAATATTCATATTGTAGCTAGTTCCATATTCATACTCTCATGTCCAATATTTCTGTATAAACAACAAATCTTGAAGTTTTAAGTGTCCTTTTGCTATTCAGTGCATGCAAATGTAGCCTTTCCATCAATGCAAGAAATTTGTTACTATTTTTAGTGTGGCTTCATGGGCCTGCAACCACTGCAGTTGCACAAGGCCCGGTATTCAAGAGACTCTGCACTTGGGGTTTAATGTTCTACAGCTGTTTGCTGTCTTTATATTTGAATTTGCGTTTTGTAAGCTAAGTCTGATAGGAGAGTGGAGCACGTGTGCGAGATTAAAATCTGGGCACATGTACTGTGCTGCTTCCTATCACCTCACCTCACCGAGACAGGTTCTAGGCTCCCTGCCCTTTCCTTTATGATCACTGCCACCTTTTGTCCAGAAGGTAGCCAGGTTGCTTAGGGGTCTGCATTCTACCATTGCTCTCTGCCCATAGAACATTGGGCAGAAGCTTAGTGAGAACTTCTCCTCCTCTAGATACAAAACGCATTCCAGTGTGAAAGTTTGAATTCTTTTAGGGTCAGTCACTCGTAATGGGCTGAGTGGAAAGTCTTTGGGAAGAGAGGACTGACCAGTCCTTCCTTTCTTCCTAGGGCCCTGTATTTGCATTTTCCTCCAGCTCTGCAGATTATATAGCCAGCTTTGACTATGACAGTAGTTTCTGGTATCCATAAGGGAATTGGCTCTAGGAACCCCCACACATACCCGAATCCACGATACTCAGTCGTTTCTGTAAAATAGTATAATATTTGCTTATAACTTAAGCACATCCTCTGTATACTTTAAATTATCTCTGGATTACTTATGATATCTAATACAATGCAAATACTATATAAGTGGCTTTTATATGGCATTGTTTAGGGAATAATGATAAGAAAAAAGTCTGTATATGTTCAGGACAGATACAATCCTTTTTAAATTTCAAATATATTTTATCTGTCATTGATTGAATCTATAGATGTGGAACCCATGGATATTGAGGGCTGACTGTATTTACATTCTGCTGTTTAGACATTGAAACTAAGATATAACCACACATCTAATAAAGGTCTGGGTCAGGATACTGGAGCTTTTATCCTTTATGGCTATTTTTGTCAAGTAATACCAGACTGCAGCATCATGATAGAGCAATTAGAAAACAAACTCTGGAAGTCCATTGGATTTGACCTGTACAGCTGGTGTGCCTTTTAAAATGTTTACTGAGACAGCACTGTATACTTGTTAGTGTATTAGGTAATAAAAGAAATACAGAGATTAAATACACTTGGTTTTTGCCCTCAGAGAGCCTAGATACTGTGCATGTTTGTAGGATTTGGAGAGGTGAAGGTGTGGCGGGGGTTGGGGAAGAAGAAGTATGGTGGTGGTAGTGGAGGTGAAGTTAATTCTGTTGCTAGGGAAATAAGTCATATAAAGTGCTAATCAAATTTCAGAGAAGGGTATAATTAAATCATATGATTTGGTGATGGCATCTTGAGGAACACTTAGTCTGGTTTTTAAGGATGGCTAAGATATGGACATGCAGAGAAGGAATGCATGAGAGCTAGCACAGAGATGAACATTTAGGTGAAAAGGGCTCTGTCCACAAAGGACTGAATTTCCTTTAGAGATTGGGGAGTGAGAACTAACCAGATTCAATTGTTAATGTCATGAGACCTTGGTTTTACTAGTAGCTTGAGACAATGGGTAGCATTTAAATATAATAATCTGTACCTACTCATGTAACACTAACATTAATTATTACACGAATTCTTTGGGAAACCCTGGGATGATCACCTCCTGCCCTCAGAGGACTTTGGTCCAAAAGAGCAGAGAAAAGTGGTAGATAAACAACAGGAACACACATGATAAATGCCTTAAATGAGATACAGAAGTAAGGCTAGGGGGGATTCCAGAGGATGGAATGATTCAACCATTCAGGAACATCAAGCAAGTCTATCAGTAGTTGGCATTTCAGTAGACTTTGAAGGATGGAGAAGATTTTGGCCCTCTGGACTAGGGGAAAGGATGCCCAACCAGAGGAACAGCATGAGCGGAAGTAGGAAAGTAAGGGACAATACAATGAATGGGGACAAATTCTGTTTGATAAGGGTAGCAATAGAGAGTGTAGGGAAGGATTTTGTACAGCTAAAGAAAAACAGGGGAGATATCTTCACAAAGAATAGTCAGTCTAGAATTCCTTTCAGATGATGTCAAATTTAGAACCATAAATAATGGGAGAAGGACAGAACAATGAAGAGCCTACATAAGAAAGCATGAAGCTGCTTCAGAATTGTTGTGAGGTTTCTTTCCTCTGGAGATGAAATGTCACTGCATTTCTCAGATGACAATAGTATGATACTGCTCCAAAGGGAAAAGTAAAGGTACTGACTCTGACGACTGTAATTGTATCTTGCCATTTTCCCTTTATTTCATTGGCTATACTGCAGGCTTTCAATACAGACTTAGTCATCTGTAGATGTAGAGGATGACTGGTCCAAAGACTCACCTATTCATGTTCTTGTCCAGAACAAAAAATCTGTATCTGTTCCTGAGAGATAAGATGTCTATAAAGTGAATAAATAAGAAATAGCCCAACCAGTTCAAACAAATCAGGGTATTGCCAAATTTCTTAATTTATTACTTGGTTAGAATAAAATGATAAATAATAGAGACATTCAGAATAATAGAGACAATCGTCTTTCCCAATATATTATGGTTTTGAAATTTATGAACAAATTAACATCTTAAAGTTGGTAGCCGTTTATTTTCAAAGTGGGTTCACATTTATATTCTCGTAGCTTCAGAAATTATCAGGGCATGAATTTTTTTCCCTATTTTATAAATGAGGAGACTGAGAATAAGGTATACATGACTTTCTGAGAAGTAAAAGGCTTTTGAAGTGACTGAAGACCTATTGATAACTTTCTTTTTACAGATATGGAAACAGAGACCTATGGGAGGAGATGACTTTCCAAAGACTCAGAACTAGTGACTGATGAAGTTGGGATTCAGATCCTACATTCTACCTCTTAATGTAGAATGTATAAATGTAGAATCCTTTCCTCTACATCCCACCACTTCTGAAGAGTAAGTAAGAGCTTTCCTTTTGATCACTGCCTCTATATGATGCAGCAAACACCCAATTCTATTTCACAAGAATGTAGTTGAGTCTCTTAAACGTTCTGTAGACAGTATGTATCAGCACGGTTTGTTCCCTCCTGCCCTCTTTTAAATGAATGAATTCTTCACATGCAGAGGAGTGACGTTTAAAATAAAGCCAGATAATTTTCTGTTTTTGAAAACGTCAAAGATGATCAGAGGTCACTTCCAGGCTTGGAGCTACAGTACCAATTTTTTTTAAAATGACTTTGCGGTTTAAACACATATGGGTCGATTTAATCTCTGGGTTTCTTCTGGTGAGTTGAAGTTTTGAAATTCACTTAATCCTTTGCTGTCTTAATATCGGTATCATGCACAATATAGGCTGTCCAAAATTTAGTGTTTCTGGTTATATATAAAAACAAAATTATGGCAGGCTACAAATCAGTGATGTGCCCAAATGCTTTCTAACTGCTTGGAGAATTACTTCAGAGAATAAAAGAAATGAAGGACAAGACCAGTTTGCTACTTTATAAGCTTTGGAGGATCCAGATAATTTAGAAAATTCTTTCCACAGGAAAAATAGCATTCATTACAGACTTAAAAAAAAAAAACAGCTGATGACTGAGTATTTGTGATACAGAAAATATCTTATTTTTTAAGTCATCACATATGGATTATAATTTGGATACAGGAAAAGTATTTTTTTTTATAGTTCTGCCTTCAAAGAGGATGGGAGAAGTTTGATGCACAAGGTGACTCATAGCTTTTCTTTCCATCCTCATTTTGTGAGATCTTAGGAAAAAAAACCTCTCCATCTCTATAGTGATTCAGTTGACCATTTTTGATCATGTATTCATAGTTTCTCTGTCAACAAATGCTTTTTTTAGTGCTTCCTAGATGTTACGACATAAAAATTGGCTACTGATTAAACACTTGCCCTATAATTTTGGAAGAAAGGAAGTTTTCTTTTGTATACTTTTTATTAACATGAGTATAGTGGCTTCAAAGGGCTAGACTGGTGAATGGCATTCCCCCAAGTGATGAAGCAGTGCATAGGTAAGTTGTCAGACAGCCAGACACCAGTCACCAGAAAATGACTGAAGGCGGCACTCTTTCTTTATATGTGGCATTTCCATGTTTCTTCATCAAGCTTGTGTCATGTTTCTACTCACCTGCATTACAAAATTTTCTTTTGTGGAGAGCATGGGATTTGGCCATGCATTTTGTAAAAGCTTGTTTGTAATTAATTGAGTAACTTTACTGCTTTGAAATCACAAGAGGCCATCATTGACCTTGGTTTTGGGCTCTGGCAAATAGCATGCATAAGGAGGCAGAGGAGGTGAAGGCAGAGCAGTCAGGATAAGACAAGAGTTTAGGCTGGGTGCGGTGGCTTACGCCTGTAATCCCAGCACTGTGAGAGGTCAAGACAGGTGGATCACTTGAGGTCAGGAGTCCAAGACCAGCTTGACCAAGTTGGTGAACCCCCATCACAATAAAAATACAAAAATTAGCTGGGCGTGGTGGCACACGCCTGTAGTCCAAGGTACTCAGAAGGCTAAGGCAGGAGAATTGCTTGAACCCAGGAGGCAGAGGTTGCAGTGAGCTGAGATCTTGCCACTGCACTCCAGCTTTTCTTTAAACTAAAAAAGGGTTTAGTTTCTGATCTTTAGGCATTGTCTTGTCATGGCAACATGTGGTTGATCTGTCTTACTTTCTTGCCTGTGAGAGACACAGAGTGAAGGAAACTTGAGGATCCTTGCTCTGTGTTATAATAGCCTGATGCTCCTTAACCTGTAGTTCAAGGGTATCACTTAGAATAGGTGAACTCCATATGAAAATTAAAAAGAAGTTTATTAAAGTCTATTTAAGCAAACATAAGGACTTAATCCCTAAATATTCTCGTAAGACGGCAGGCAGAGCATAAAATCAAAAGTAAGTCTCCCACTCCACCTCCTCATTGCAGATTCACTGAAAGAGATGACTTACTTCACCTTCTCTGATTTACATTTTTCTGGTGAGTACCTACAACTACTCACTCCATTGTCTATAAGTTTGAGAGATAAATGTAATTTCTCAATTGCTTGATCCATCAGTGTTCAGCAATAGTAAAAGTGATTCCAAAAACAAAAGATGTAGTGTTTGCTCTTGTGCCATACAAACTTACTCCTATTTCTGTTTCTCTCCTACTTCATAAGAGTTTTATCATTTTAAACATTTTAACCTTTCCATGGTTTATAGATTTGAGACTCCTTTTCTTTTTTGGAGACATGGAGTCTTGCTCTGTCACTCAGGCTGGAGTGCAGAGGTGCGATCTCAGCTCATTGCAATCTCCACCTCCCAAGTGCAAGCTTCCCAAGTAACTGGGACTGCAGGTGTGCACCACCATGCCCAGCAAATTTTTGTACTTTTTAGTAGAACTGGGTTTCACTATATGTTGGCCAGGCTGGTCTTGAACTGACCTCAGGTGATCCTCACCTGCCTCCGCCTCCCAGAGTGCTGGGATTACAGGTGTGAGCCACTGTGCCCGGACCAGATTTGAGACTTCTGTGCTTTGCTTACAACTGGAAAAAATAAAATTCAACAGTATTTACATTATTAGAGTTAGGCAAATATTATTCACTGCAGAACCAAGTACTGAAATTTGATCTGTAGAAAAAAAGGAAATATAATCTTATAGCATTACATTTGAGTCACTTTAAAGATAATTTTCTGCAAGTCAAGGCCAAGTGAATTCTCTCTCTCTCTCTCTCTCTCTCTCTCTCTCTTTTTTTTTACAGTCCATTAATTGTTTGCTGTAATGGCATATTTTAGATCAATTCATATTTAAACCATGAAGGGGTAAGTCTTTTAGATATCTGCCTGGGAGACTGAGGAGTTTGGAGAAAATGTCTAAGAGAAGATATAATGAATAAGTCAGGACTGTTTGATCAATGAGGTTTTAATTGTTAGAGGAAAGAGGTCTATCATACGCTTATTCCTATATCCAAGAGAGGAAGCAAATAAATAAAGCATAAGATAATTATTCTCAGTGAAATTTTTAAAGGTTAGTTAAGGTATAGGGTATTATTGCTTTGATAATTTGATATACTGCTAACCGAATAAGGGTAAGAGAAATAATTACAGAACTATATCCAGTGAAGTTTCCAGGATTTGAATAAAAACATTCAACGAGACTGGCTTACAGGGCCTGATGGAGATGGTGGGGTTGGTTAACATAGTGCACAAGGGTGGCTGGAACATGGCAGAATCTAGTGGAAACAGCTACTTTATGCAATGGACGTGGGGATATCAAGAAGAAGCAGATGTGGACCCAGCAAAAGTGGCAGTGCCTAGTAAGAGCTATAGCACTCAGTGAAAGCAGTTCATGCCTGGGAGAAAGTATACCACTCACTGGAAGTTGTTGTGCCCAACAGATTTGACTGTCCCTAGAAAAAGAAAATTGGTTTGGAAAATGGGAAAAAGGAGTGGATGTTATATGAAAGATGAACAACTTGTTCATGAGATTTCCCTGAGTACTTAATTAGGAGAGACAGAGAGTAGAGGAAAAAAAAAAAAAACTAGTCAAAAGTACACACACACACACACACACACACACACACACATACATATATGTATATACATATATAGTATTTTATGTAGATCCTTGATAAATGTAGACACTTTAAGTTATATGAAGAAATTTTTCTAGAGCAATATTACATTGTGGGAAAAAGTATGAGAATTTGGTCAGAGGAAGAGCTATGTTTGAAAAGCTCGTGAACAACTCTCTCTAAGATGATCTGAGCCTCATTTTTCTAATCTGTAAATTAGGAATAAGAAAACCCCCCTTTCTTACTAGCTGTTGTAAGAATGGACTACAGAGGTGTGAAAATCACATGTGAAACCTACTGGGTTTTCGGACTGTTGGCCTTTCTTCTACAGAATAATCTAATTTTAGAAATACTTTTCTTTGGAAACCTGACCCCCAAAATCTGGAGCTCAGACAAGCTTTCTTATTCCCTGTTTAGTAGGCAGCAGTGATAAATGTAATCTTTACTTATCTCATTAATACAGTTATCTGGCTTGGTGTACTCTAGGGTCAAATGTATCCTCAGTGTTTTGACTTATTTCAGGAACACTTGGAGAAGCATGTTGGTTATGGTCGTGATAAATGACAGTCTTATTGCCCAGACTGTCCTAGGCAGAATCTTCTCCTGAGATGACAATTCAAATTCCCTATTCCTGACTACCAGGTGAATCAACACAACTTATGGATTTATTGACAAACTTGTTGTTGAGAATTTTAAAAAGAAATTAATTTTTGTTATTATAAGTCATCTGGATTTTTTTCAATACTGGTTGATTGTACTTATGTGAGGATGGTAATCAGTATGGTAGAAGAGGAAGAACATAGAATAGCATTTTTAAAAATGATGAACTTAAACTGGGTTTATTCTCTTTTTTTTTTTTTTTTTTTTTTTGAGATGAAGTCTTGCTCTGTCATCCAGGCCAGAGTGCAATGGTGCTATCTTGGCTCACTGCAACCTCCGCCTCCAGGGCTTGAGTGATTCCCTTGCCTCAGCTTCCTGAGAAGCTAGCATTACAGGTGCCCACCACCACGGCCTGTCTGTTTTTTGTATTTTTAGTAGATACAGGGTTTTACCATGTTGGTCAGGCTGGTATTGAACTCCTGACCTCAGGTGGTCCACCTGTCTGGGCCTCCCAAAGTGCTAGGATTACAGGCATGAGCCACCTAGCCTGGCCTCTCTTATTTCTAATTAATAAATAATATTTATATTTATTTATGGGGTACAATGTGAAAAAGTCTATCAGGAAAACATTCACTGAAGTCTTAATTGTAGAACTTAAACTTGAAAATGAGTAGAATTTGGACATGTGAAGACGGGCCTAGATTTTAAGCCTCAGAAACCAGAAATATACATAGGTTCGGAGGTCAAAATCATGGCCCATATACAAGAAATGGTGAAAGAGTACTATTTGGCTTGAGTTTGACCATGAGAAACAGAATGTTAAGCTGCCATTTCACATTATAATGGCTATGAGGCAGAATAAAAAAAATGTTTCCTAGTATGCCATGCAGAAAAGCCAAATGCAAAATTATACCTCTACTCTGACTTCAGCTTTGTAAATTATGTCTGCTTATGAGCAAAGGCTTAAAGGAAATGCTACTCACAAAAAAATTTATAAACATATGATATCAGATTAGCTATTTCCATTTAAAAATTTTTTTGTTTGTTATTACACATTAAATAGTTGGAAATGCATGAAAGTAGTTTGTGGATGGGTATATTTTATGAATGTGAGGGTTTCAGACATTTATACATATCCTAAAAATATAAATAACTTGTATGTGAAACTCAGTGTCCATTGCTCATGTTCTAATTTCTAGGAATCCAGCACAAGGAAAATTCTGGGAATCCTCTTTTCTTTTCTCATTTGAAAGGAAGTATAAAGTATACGTGCAAAGTGTTCTTGTTTATAGCAAAAGACAAATCTAACAGGTAACCATCTGATAGAAGGGGCTGATTTTTTAGCAGGGCATTATGATGAAAAAGCTTGGCTCTCTGCAAAAAAAGTAAAATATGGAGAATTATTTAAATTGAAGTGATAAAATACAAAGATTAAATAACATTTCATAGATGCTGAATTATGCTCAAGGGACTCACTTATTAGGCAGTCTTGTGATAGAGGTAAAATATATCCATCTATTCAAAAAGCAGTTTATTGCCCACCTCACTGTCTTGCTAACCTCAGCATTTTCTCAAGGTAGCTGGAAGCAGAATTAGTTGCCATAGTATTCATAGGTCTCTCCACATCTATCTTATTGCTAAGATGAACTAGATTTGTTTGCAGGAAAAAAATGGGGATGTCATTGATTGGTATGACTTATTATAAAGCTGCATACTTATTTGGTGCTTTTACTAAATTAGATTTTTCTAATCATCAAAATATATATGTATGTATTGTTATCTTCTGCAATGCATTTGACTTCTCAGAGGCTATAGTCAAACATTAAGCAGAATAACTTACTTGACTAAATCACTAAATTTTACACTGTTAAGATTGGAAAAAAATTATACATCAAACCACCTCATTTTATACAGTGGGAAACTGAGGACTAGAAAGAGCAATATTTCCCAATTTCACAGTGAAATCCAGTGGAAAAAAATTATACATCAAACCACCTCATTTTATACAGTGGGAAACTGAGGACTAGAAAGAGCAATATTTCCCAATTTCACAGTGAAATCCAGTGACTAGAAAAAAGTCTCCTTCTTCCCCATTTAGTACTCTCTTTCTAAGTAACATACCGTGTTTTTATTGGAAACACAGAGAAGGCTAAAGGATAACAATTATAAGCATGTCTTAGAACATTAAAGTGGTAAATTAAATTAGATTTATGCAAGAAAAAAATTAGATTTACTTCCCATTTAGAAAAGTAGTAATTAGCACATTGCTCAATGATGGAAATGGGCATTGCTAGGGAGTGACTTGGGGCTGATATGTGGCATCTTTATCTTTCTTATGTGTGCTTCACTATAATTACTCACTAATGTCAACTAAAGTGATGCTCTTCGAAAATGGCAATAGAAGGAACCAGTCAACAATTAATGCCGAAATATCTATTTACTTTCTAACTACTCTGAGCCCAGTAAAAGGCTCTAGAGGGCTACTACAGCATGACAGGTTCTTATTCTTGAGGAAATTAAAATCTAGTTAGAAAAAGAAGTATAAAATATACAATAAAGCAACAAATAATTCTAAAAAAATACTTATTTGCAAGTTTATTGAGTATAATCACTAAGAAGACATGCAAGTGACCAACAGACATATGAAAAGTGCTCAACATCACTAATCATCAGAGAAATGCAAGTTTAAACCACAATGAAGTACTGTCTAACACCAGTCAGGATGGCTATTATTAAAAAGTCAAAAAACAACAAAACAGCTGTTGGTGAGGATATGGAGAGAATGAAATACTTATGTACTGTTGGTGGGAATGTAAATTGGTACAACCTCTATGGAGAACAGGATGGAGACTTCTCAAAGAACTAAGAATAGAACCACCATTAAATCATCAATCCCACTGTTGGGTACCTACCCAAGAAAAAATAAATCACTGTATCAAAAAGATACCTGCAGAAAGAGGATGCAAAGCAAGATGTCCAAATAGAAGCCTTTACTAATCATCCTGACTGCAGGAATATTAAATTGAACTATTCACACACACATACACACACAAATCACTGTCATAAGAACCGTAAATCACATGAGTAATCACAGTACCTGGTTTTAACATCATATCACTGAAGGAGACACTAAAGAGAATAGGACAGACAATCTTGAATTGCCAATGCCACCCTCTTCCATCCCTCAGCAGCAGCCACATGTCACAGAGACAGAATCTGTGCACTTGGGAGAGGAAGAGCACAATTATAATGGGACTTTGCTCTAGAAATCAGTGCTGCCCAGTCACAGTGGAAAGGAGCACCAGGCAGAACTCAGCTGGAGCCCATGGAGGGAGCATTTAGACCTAGCCAGAGGGGAATTGCCCATCCCGTAGTCAAAACCTGAGTTCTGGCAAGCCTGACCACTGAAGCCTAAAGTGCTCTGGGATTCTGAATAAACTTTAAAAGCAGTCTAGGGCACAAAGACTGCAGTTCCTGCACATGTCCTGGTGCTGTGCTGGGCTCAGAGCCAGCAGACTTGGGGAACAAGTAACGTAATGAGATACCAGGTTGGTCGGCCAAAGGGATTGCTTACACCACAACTCCAAACTCCAGGCAGCACAGCTTGTAGCACCAGGAAAGACTCTTTTTCTCCTTGTGAGAAGAGGAAGGGAAAGAGCACAGAGGACTTTGTTTTAAAACTTGGATATCGGTATAGCCAGAATAGGACAGAACACCAGCAGAGTTGTGAGGGTCCCATTTCAGGATCCCACTCCTAGATGACATTTCTAGACATACCCTGGGCCAGAGGGGAACCTACTGCCTTGAAGGGAAGGATTGAGTCCTGGCAGGATTCATCATCTGCTGACTAAAGAGCCCTTGGGCCCTGGATAGTTGGCAGTGGTAGCCAGGAAGTACTTGCTATGGACCTTGGGTGAGACTCAGAGGTGTGCTGGCTTCAGGTGTGACCTAGTGCATTCCCAGCTATGCTGGCTATGGGGAGAAACTCCTTCTGCTTGAGAAAAGGTGATAGGCCAGGCGCGGTGGCTCAAGCCTGTAATCCCAGCACTTTGGGAGGCCGAGGTAGGTGGATCACAAGGTCAAGAGATCAAGACCATCCCGGTCAACATGGTGAAACCCTGTCTCTACTAAAAAAATGCAAAACATTAGCTGGGCATGGTGACGTGTGCCTGTAATCCCAGCTCCTTAGGAGGTTGAGGCAGGAGAATTGCCTGAACCCAGGAGGCAGAGGTTGCAGTGAGCAGAGATCGCGCCATTGCACTCTAGCCTGGGTAAGAAGAGCAAAACTCCGTCTCAAAAAAAAAAAAAAAAAAAAAAGAGAAAAGGTGATAGAAGAGTAAAAGGGACTTTATCTTACAGCTAAGGTATCAGCTTGGCCACAGTGGGATAGAGCACCAAGTGGGCTCTTGGGGTCCACAATTCTGTACCTTGGCTCTTGGGTGGCATTTCTGGACCTGTATTATGTCACAGGGGAGCCCACTGCCCTGTAGAGCAAGTCCCAGGCCTGGCAGCATTTACAAGAAGCTGACTGAAGACCACTTCGGCCTTGAGTGAACGTTAGTGGTAGGCTGGCTGATATGGTTCATCTCTGTGTTCCCTCCAAAATCTCATCTTAAATTGTACTCCTGTATTCCCTCATGATGCAGGAGGGACCCAGTGGGAGATAATTTGAGTCATGGGGACAGTTTCCTCCATACTCTTCTCAGGGTAGTGAATAAGTCTCAGGGGACCTGATGGTTTTATCAGGGCTTTCTACTTTTGCATCTTCCTCATTTTCTCTTGCTACTGTGATGTAAGAAGTGCCTTTTGCCTCTTGCCATGGTTACGAGGCCTCCCCAGCCATGTGGAACTATAAGTCCAATTAAACCTTTTTCTTCCCAATCTCAGGGTTGTCTGTATCAGCAGTGTAAAAAAGGACTCATACAGTAAATTGTTACCCGCAGAGTGGGGCATTGTTATAAAGATACCTGAATATGGAAGCGACTTTGGAACTGGGTAGTAGGCAGAGGTTGGAATAGTTTGGAGTGCTCAGAAGAAGATAGTAAAATGTGGGAAAGTTTGGAACCTCCTAGATACTTGTTGAATGCCTTTGACAAAAATGCTGATAATGATAAAAACAATGAGGTCCAGGCTGAGGTGGTCTCAAATGGAGATGAGGAACTTGTTGGGAATTAGAGCAAAGGTGACTCTTCTTATGTTTCAGCAAAGAGATTGGCTGCATTTTGCCCCTGCCCTAGAGGTTTGTGGAACTTTGAACTTGAGAAAGATAATTTAAGGTATCTGGCAGAAGAAATTTCTAAGTGGCAAAGCATTCAAAAGGTGACTTGGGTGCTGTTAAAAGCATTCCATTTTAAAAGGGAAACAGAACATAAAAGTTTGGAAAATTTGCAGCCTGACAATGTGATAGAAAAGTAAATTCTATTTTCTGAGGATAAATACAAACCAGCTGCAGAAATTTGCATAAGTAACAAGGAGCCAAATGTTAATCCCCAAGACGTGGGGAAAATGTCTCCAGGGCATGTCATAGGTCTTCAGGGCAGCTCCTCACATCATAGACCCAGAAGCCCAGGAGGAAAAAATGATTTTTGTGGGCCAGCCCAGGGTCCCCATGCTGTCTGCAGTCTAGGGACTTTGTGCCCTGCATCCCAGCTGCTCCATCCGTTGCTAAAAGGGACCAAACTACAGCTCAGCCCATGGGTTCATGGGGTGCAAGCCCCAAACCTGGGCAGCTTCCACGTGATGTTGAGCCTGCAGGTACATAGAAGTCAAGAATTGAGGTTTGGGAACCTCCACCTAGATTTCAGAGGATGTATGGAAATGCCTGGATGCCCAGGAAAACGTTTGCTGCAGGCACCGGGCTCTCATGGAGAACCTCAGCTAGGGCAGGGTGGAAAGGAAATGTGGGATCAGAGCCCCCAGACAGAGTCTCTGCTGGGGCATCACCTATTGGAGCTGTGAGAAGAGGGTTACTGTCCTCCAGACCCCAGAATGGTAGATCCACTGACAGCTTGCACTGTGTACCTGGAAAAGCCACAGACACTCAACACCAGCCCATGAAAGCAGGTGGGGGGCACTATACCCTGCAAAGCCACAGGGGTGGTGGAGTTGCCCAAGACTGTGGGAACCTACCTCTTGCATCAGTGTAATCTGAATGTGAGACATGGAGTTAAAGGAGATCATTTTGTTGCTTTAGAATTTAACTGCCCTGCTGCATTTCAGACTTGCATGCACCCTGTAACCTTTTGTTTTGGGCAATTTCTCCAGTTTGGAATGACTGTATTTACCCAATACCTGTACCCCCATTGTATCTAGGAAGTAACTAGCTTGCTTTTGATTTTACAGGATTGTAGGTGGAAGGCACCTGCCTTGTCTCAGATGAGACTTCAGACTGTGGACTTTTGGGTTAATGCCAAAATGAGTTAAGACTTTGGGGGACTGTTGGGAAGGCATGATTGATTTTGAAATGTGAGGACATGAGATTTTGAGGGGCCAGGGACAGAATGATATGGTTCAATTCAGTGTCCCCACCCAAATCTCATCTTGAGTTGTACTCCTATAATTCCCACTTGTTGTGGGCTGGACCTGGTGGGAGACAATTTGAATCATGGGTAGTTTCCCCCATAAGTCTCACAAGATCTGATGGTTTTATCAGGGTTTTCTACTTTTGCATCTTCCTCATTTTCTCTTGCTGCCACCATGTAAGAAGTGCCTTTGCCTCCTGCCATGATTCTGAGGCCTCCCCAGCCATGTGGAACTGTAAGTCCAATTAAACCTCTTTGTCTTCCCAGTCTCGGATATTTCTTTGTCAGCAGCATGAAATGGACCAATATACTGATGGTATATTGCTGTGGGCCTGAGGCAGTGTTGACCACCACAAGAGAACCCTCTGCTTGTGGAAAAGGGAAAGGAGAATAAGAAGGACTTTGTTTTGTTGCTTATGTACCAGATCAGCCAGAGCACAATAGAATACCAGGTAGATTTTCTAAGGTTTCTGACTCCAGCCTTGGATCTCAAGTGGACTTTCTGGACTTACCCAGGGCTGGGGAAATCTTTCTGTCCTGAAGGAAAGAATACACCCTATCTGGCTTCCCCACCTGCCGATTGTACAGCTTTAAGGCATTGATCAAACATTGGTGTTTGCCAAGCAGCCACTACCACAGGCCTTGTGTGAGACACAGTAGCATGCTGCTTTCAGGACTGATCCAGAGCAGTTCCAGTGGTAGTGACTCCAACAGTGCTATTGTACTTCTCCCACAGCTCCAGGTGGCTTAGTGGGGGGATGGGGGGGGTAGGGGTGGGAGTGGAGGTGCGGGGAGAGAAAGATTGAGAGAGAGAGAGAGAGAGAGAGAGAGAGAGAGAGACTCCCTTTGTTTGGGAGAAAGTAAGGGACAAGGATGAGAATCCCTGCTTGGGCAATCCAGATAATTATGCAATCAGTGTTAAGCTGTCATCAGTTTAAAATAATAGGTTATAAGATATTATTTGCAAACCTTATGATAACCTTAAATCAAAAAACATACAACAGATACACAAAAAATAAAAAGCAACAAATTAAAACATACCACTAGAGAAAATCACCTTCACTCAAAAGAAGACAGGAGGAAGAAAAAAAGAAGACACGACCATAAAACAACTGGAAAACAGGTAAAAAATAGCAGGAGTCAGTCCTTAATTATAAATAATAACATTGAATGTAAATAGACTAAACCATTCAAAAGACATAGAGTGGCTAAATGGATTAAAAACAAACAGACCCAACAATCTGTTGCCTGCAAGAAACACACCTCACCGATCAAGACATAGACTGAAAATAAAGGGAAGACACAAAAAAGTCATTATATAATAATAAAGGAGTCAAGGCAGCAAGAGGGTATAAGAATTGTAAATATAAATGCACCCAACCCTAGAACACCCAGATTTGTAAAGCAACTATAATTAGAGATAAAGAGAGAGACTAATCACAATACAATAATAGCTGGACAGTTCAACATTATACTTTCAGCACTGAAGAGATAATTCAGACAAAATCAACAGAGATGCATTGGACTGAAAAGGTACTGTAGACCAAATAGCCTTAATATATATTTACAGAACATTTCATTCAATGGATGCAGAATACATATTCTACTTCTAAGCACATGGATCATTCTCAGATAGCCCATATAGGCCACAAAACAAGTCTTCAAAAATTCAAAAGTCTTGAAATTGTATCAAATGTCTTTTCTCTACAGTGGAATAAAATTAAAAACTAATTACAAGATGGATTTTGAAAACCATAAAAAAAACATAGAAATTGAATAATATATGCCTCAATGACCAGTGGGTCAATGAGGAAATTAATAAGGAAATTAAATATTTCTTACAACAAATGATAAAACACAACATACCAAAACCTATTGGATACAGTAGAAGCAATACTAGGAGGAAAGTTTATAGCTATAAGCATCTACATCAATAGTGAAAGTACTGCAAATAAACAACTAATAAAGGATCTTAAAGAACTAGAAAAGCAAGAGAAAAATAAAACCAAAAGTAGAAGAAAAAAAAACCCAAAGAGATGTAAATAAAATTGAAACAAAGAAAAATTTAAAAATCAGAAAAATGAAAAGTTTTTTTTTTTTTTTTTTTTTTTTTTTTTGAAAAGACAAGCAAAAGTGACAAACCTTTAGTCAGAATATCTAAGAAGAAAAGAGATAAGGCCCGAATAAATACTATCAGAGCTGAGAAAGGAGACATTACAACTGATACCACAGAAATTCAAAGAATTGTTAGTGGCTACACTGAACAAGTATATGCCAATAAATTGAAAAATCTAGAAGAAATGGATAAAGTTATAGACACATATAACCTTCCAAGATAGAACCATAAAGAAATCAAAAAGTCAACAGAAAAATAACTGTAATGAGAATTAAACAGTAATAAAAAGTGTTCCAGCAAAGAAGAGCCAAGGGCCAGATGGCTTCACAGCTGAATTTTATCAAACAGTTAAAGAAGATTTACTGTCAATCCTACTGAAACTATTCAAAAAACTAGAGGGGAAATAAATGACTCCAAACTCATTCTATTGGGTAATTATTACCCTGATACCAAAACCATGCAAAGACACATGATAACAACAAATAAACAAACAAAAAACGTCAGGCCAATATCCTGATGAAGATATATGCAAAAATTCTCAACAAAATGTTAGTAAACTGAATTGAACATCACATTAAAAAGATTGTTCATTATAACCAAGTGGGATTTATCCCAGGGAAGCAACATATACAAATCAATCAATGTGACACATCATGTCAGCAGAATAAAGGACAGAAACATTATGGTTATTTCAATTGATGCTGAAAAAGCATTTTAAAAATTCGCGATCCCTTCATAATAAACACACTCTAAAAACTGTGTATAAAAGGATCATTACTCAACAAAATAAAAGCCATATACAACAGACCCACAGCTACTATTACAGTGAATACAGAAAAACCACAAGCGTTTCCTCTAAGATTTGGAACATGAGGTAGAATGGTGGTGAAAAGATGCCCATTTTTACCACTGTTAGTCAACATACTATTGGAAGTCCTAGCTAGAGCAATCACACAGGAGAGAGAACTAAAAGGCATCGAAATTGGAAAAGAAGAAGCCAAGTTATCCTTGCTTGCAGGTGACATAATCTTTTATATTTGAAAAAAACCTGAAGACCTCACCAAAAAACTGTTGGAACTGATAAACACATTCAGCAAAGTTTCAGGATACAAAATAACATAAGAAAATCGTAGTACTTATATATGCCAGCAGCAAACAATCTGAAATACAAATCAAGAAGATAACCCCATTTATAATACCTATCAATAAACTAAAGTACCTAGGAATTAACGTAACTGAAGAAGTGAAAGATCTCTGCAATGAAAACTATAAAATGCTGATGAAAAAAATTGGAGAGGAAACAAAAATGGAAGGATATTCAATGTTCGTGGATTGGAAGAATCAGTATTTTTAAATGTTCATACTTCTAAAGGAATCTACATTTCAACATAATCCTTAATGCAGCAATGACATTCTCCACAGAATAGAAAAAACAATCCTAAAATTTATATGGAACTAGAAAAGATGCTGAATAGCTAAAGCTCTCCAGAGTGCAAAGAGCAAAACTGGAGGAATCACATTATCTGACTTCAAATTATACTACAGTTATAGTAACCCAAATAGCACAGTACTGGCATAAAAACAGTCACACATAGACCAATGGAACAGAACAGAGAAACCAAAAAAAATCCACATGCCCACAGTGAACTCATTTTTGACAAACGTATGAAGAATATTAACTGAGGAAAAGACAGTCTTTTCAATAAATGGTACTGGGAAAACTGGATATCCATATGCTGAAGAATGAAACTAGATTCCTACTCTCACCATATACAAAAATCAAATCAAAATGGTTCAAAGACTTAAATCTAAGACTTCAAACTATGAAACGGTACAAGAAAATATTGGGAGAAACTCTCTAGGACATTGATATGAGCAAAAGTTTCTTGAGTCATACCCCACAAGCACAGGCAACCAAAGTCACTGTGAAATACAGTTTGGAGGTTCCCCAAGAAACTGAAAATAGAACTACTGTATGATCCAGCAATTCCACTCCTAGGTATACACCCAAATGAAGTCAGTGTATTGAAGAAATATCTGCACTCCCATGTTTACTGTAGCACTATTCACAATAGCCAAGAGTTGGAATCAACCTAAGTGTCCATCAACAGAGTGATGTATAAACAAAATGTGGTAATATAAACAATGGAGTACTATTCAGCCATTAAAAAGAATGATATCCTGTGATTTGTAACAAGATGGATAGAACTGGAGGTTATTATGCTAAGTGAAATAAGCCAGGCACTGAAAGAAAATCCTCACATGTTCTCAGTTATTTGTGGGAGCTGAAAATTAAAAACAATTGAACTCATGGAGATTGAGAGTAGAACAATAGTTATTGGGGGGATGGTAGTGAGGTGTGGTGTGGCAAGTGGAGACGGTTAATGCATACAAAAATTTAGTTAAATATTATGAATAAGATCTAGTATGTGATAGCACAACAGGTTGACTGCAATCAACAAGAATTTATTGTATATTTAAAGATAAAAGTGTGTAATTGGATTATTTGTAACACAAAGAAAGGATAAATGCTTGAAGTGATTACTATGCCATTTGTCCTGATGTGATTATTACCCACTGAATGCCTGTATCAAAATACCTCATGTACCTCCTAAATATATACACCTACTATGTACTGACAAAAATTAAAAGTAGAAAATTAAAAAGATACCTAAAATCATATATTTATCACATAACTATTCACAACAATAAAGTCGTGGAGTCAACCTGTGTCCATCAGTGGATGGCTGGATAAAGAAAAATGTGGTATATACACCATGGAATATTATGTAACCATACAAAAGAATGAAATCATGTCTTTTGCAATAACATTAATGGAGCTGGTAAGGGAAATGAATTGAAAACAACAAATAAAATGCTCCATGTTCTCACTTATAAGTGGGAGCTAAATAATGTGTTCACATGGACATACAGACTAAAATAATACATTCTGGGAACTCCAAAAGAGGAGAAGGTAGGAATAAGGGTGAGGGCCTAACTGGTATACAATATTCAGTATTTGGGTTATGGGCAAACTGCAATGCCAAACATCACCATTACACAATATATCCATGAGAAAACCTGCACATGTAACCCCTGAATCTATGAAAATAAAAAATAGAAAAAGAAAGATAAGCACTAGAAGATACTATTCCAACCGTGATACTTTCTGAATTTCAACAATAAAAAAAAATGCATACCTTTGCCTTTTATTGTTGAATTTCTCTACTTGGCCTTGTAAAGCCCAATAAAGAAAGAAACATGTTTTAATAACGTATTGCTAATGTGTGCTTGCAAAGTTATTTTTCTACCAAACTCTTCCATTCACTGACAGAAAACAGCTTGTTATGAATTTTTAATAAATTCACCTTTTATAAGTTTACTTTATATGTAAACCCATGTATTATAAAACAATAGAGAAAATCAACTTTCCTTTTATAAGTGCATTTGCCTTTTATAAGTGCATACGTAAACCCATGTAATATGAACCAATAGAGAAAAAAATATTATAATGACATATTCTCCATGTTTACTAACAAAGGTGTTTTCTATCAAACTCTATCAATTTCTTTTATTCCATTCACTGAAATAAAACAGTTGATGATGCATCTTAAAGAAAGTATGCTCAGCCCTGTGCAGTGGCTCACGCCTGTAATCCCAGCACTTTGGGAGGCTGAGAAGGGCGAATTACCTGAGTTCAGGAGTTTGAAACCAGCCTGGCCAACATGGTGATACCCTGTCTCTACTAATAATGCAAAAATTAGCCGGGCATGGTGGCATGCACCTGTAATCCCAGCTACTCAGGAATCTGAGGCAGGAGAATCGCTTGAGTCCAGGAGGCAAAGGTTGCAGTGAGCCGAGATCGTGCCATTGCACTCCAGCTTGGGCGACAAGAGCAGAACTCTGTCTCAGGGGGGAGGGGGGGAAGTATGCTTACGTTTTATTGCCTTTTCTTGCTGGGTTTCTCTCTTGACCTTATAGGGCCCAGTGGAAAAAGAAACATGTTTTAAAAGCATATTCTCAGTGTGTGCTTACAAAAATGCTTGTGTCTAACTCTCATTCATTGAAAGAAAATTTCTTATGATAAATCATTGAGAAAACATGCTTATATTTACCTCTTATAGCTTCATATGTAAATCCATGTGATATGAACAAATATGTTCTAATAAAAAATTGTGAAGCAAAAGCAACTGGTATTAAAAGGATATACTTCATTACAAGTTTATTTGGCATAGTCTCTAAGAAAAAGAAGCAGAGACAGAATGCTAGTAATGACTGAAGAGTTAGTAATGATTTCAAAGAAAATGAAATTTGAACTGAGTCTTAAAAGACTGGAAGACTCAGGGTAAGAGTAGCGTAGAGAAGGTAAAAAAATCTCTTGTTTTTTGTTACACTATCTTTCTTTTTCAGGGCTTCTTTCTCCACTTAATGCCAGTCCTTTCTTCTTCATGGGCTCAACATTTTTTTTCCTTCTTAAATGTTACTCAGGACCTCATTTCTAGAGATCCAATAAATTCTCTTATTTCTTTACTTTGAGTCGGGTAACTGTTATTTATAATAGAAAGAGTTCTACCTTATCCACTGATTTTGGCTCCTTAAAGTTTTTCTATTTTAAACATGTTTCCTGGGACATCGTCACTATTACTTAGGCACCATTAAACAGGTCTTAGTGATTACTAAAAACATGGTTTCCAAATCTGTTTCTTGAGTTCATACTTTCTTTCCATACTGTCAACTGGGTGATCGTAAACCTGGAGCAATTTTGTCCCCTATGGAATGTTTGGCAATGTTGAAAATCACTTTTGATGGGCCCACTGGGGTTGGCAGGGGCTACTGGCTTCAAATGGGTAGAGGCCAGGGATGGGCTAAGCATCCTACAAGGCACAGGATGCTCTCCACCTCCTAATCTCTCTCTCTCTCTCTCTCTCTCTCTCTCTCTCTCTCTCTCTCTCTCTACACACACACACACACACACACACACACACACACACACACCTCAAAGAATGATCCCATCCCAAATATCAAAAGTGCTGAGATTAGAAACCTTACTACAAGCCTTTGTGTCAAACTGCTAATCGATTTTCATAATTTGAATATATCCTAAATGTCTCAAATTATGCTTAATCAAAATGGAGTATTTCATTTTTATCACCCAAGCTATAAAGAATGTTCAACAGAACTTAATGTGGTTTAGACTTCATAATATTTATTTAACCGTTAACAGTTTCTTTTAAGAAATTAGGTCATACAAGTAAGAATTGATTGAACATTTTGTTTTTCACAAAGCCACAGCAACAAGTTGACACATAAGAACCTAAAGCAGCCGGCCAGTGGGAGTGAAAACTCTTGTTACCAGGTTGAAGCTTCTTTGGGAATCTGTTCTCTTTATTTTGCTTTTCCTTTGGATTCTTACTGCCTCCCACCCTATTCATGCTCTTCTCCAGGTTATGCCTATTATTTTTTGGTTCAGTTAACTAATCATCATATTCCTGTAAGATTACCGTAAAAATAACTCTGCTTTTGTGAAATAGCTATGCCTATTTCTAATTTGGTAGGAACATAAATATAAGAAAAGCACAATAAACTGTAATGCTCAATTTTCTGTACTGTGGATCGACGTTCTCTATCAGACATACAACATAAATTTCATGTATGTTCACATCTTTAGAAATATAGAATATTATTTCTAAGTTTTTCCCAAATGAGGACAATATACCATTTTTCTGGAAATGCTAAATACGAACTTAAAAACATCAACATTCCTAATCTTTAGTACAAAGTTTATTGTTACATGAAATTGGCAACTACTGTATATAATTGCAACTTGAGAGCTGGGACCAGTAGTATGTTGGGAAGACAAATCCCTGAAGAAAAAACGATGAAGAAAGATAGGAGGAAAGAAAGGAAAGCCATATATGAAGTATTTGGCTATTTCTGTGGAATAAATATTCCCCCTATTGCCAATTTCAAATTTGCAATGGTTTAATACCTGACTCGCAGACTTCCTGAATATTTAAAAATTGGCTCCCAGAAGCTAGGATGAGTTATTCTCTAGTACACCACTGACTACTATGTTTTGTTGTATGGGTAAAGCAGCAATGAAGTGGGAATCTCATGGTATGGTATTTTTGTCCTGGTTAGCTAGTTCATGTTTCAGTCTTCGCAATTGCAAAGTATAATGGTTGTACTGATGATCTCCAAGATCTATTTTGGTTGTAGCTGTCAAAAGTGCAAAGTGTTCTGTCATCAATTACAATGACTCTCACTGGGAAAACCTCAAATGTCATGAAAATTTGAGATGAAATTGCTATAAATTAGTTTTCTTTTTTCTTTTGTTGTTCATTTTGTTTATTATAGATTACATTCTGAATAGGTATCCTACTTCTCTAAGATAACTGTATATGAATTGAAATAATTAATTGTATTATTGAAATATTTTTGACAGTTTATTACTTCATTAATTCCTTCATTAATTATGCTTTCTACACTAAGTAAAACATCTCTGTACCATTAACTTTGGTGTCATTATTTTTATCTGAAAGTAGCTGATTTTTAAAATTTGATATCTTTTTATGAAATTTTAGAAAAGAAATGAGTTTGATGATGTCACATCTGAGAAATTTCATGAAGAGGCAATCAGTAGTAGGAAGTAAAGACTGTGCTTTTTATGTGCTTTATCTAGTATATGTCTATTCTTTTATGCCATAAATAATTGCTGGCATCTGTGATATATAGATATTATTATCCTAGGAGTCTGTTTTTGTGAAGTTTAACCAAGCCAAAGGAATAAGCCAAGTTTTTATTCCCTCTTTCTGGTCAAATGCAAATTTTCTATTTAAAAGGCAAAATTTTCATTACCAAAAGATGAATGAGATGACACTAAGTTTCATTTGGTTCCTTTATTATTTTAAGTAGACAACAATGTGTCATACAAAGACATGCAGTAGACTATTTTCCTTGACTATGAATTTGACACTTATAAAAGTAAAAATGAATTAATTTAACTAAAATTTTCTATTTCTTGGTTAATCTGCCAGTTAGCCCATGACAAAACCAAATTCATGGCATCATAGAAGACCAGAACGGAATGATCCTATGAGAGTAATAATTCAATTTCTTTACTAAATGTGTGGGAAAACACACCCAAAGCTAGCAAATGACTTGACATAAATAATACAGAAAGATCATTCTGCTCTTTCTACTCTATTCCAGAGCATCATGGTATTTAGCAGTATCTATCTTTTCTATTATCAGAATGCAAACTTTAAAAGTATTCTTTGATCCACCTTCCACACTACCACTCACAAACACCATACTTCTTTTTACCTATCTTTTACCTATTTAGATTCAAGGGCCACCAATCTCTTTTATCTGTTTTCTGCAAATTTCATACCAGAATTTGATCATACTCTTCTCTGCATACTAAAGTGAAGTGACTGATAAGAGATAAAAGAAGGCTCCTTCTAGGAAGCATTTGCATTTTCACAGATATTCAAGAGAACCTTAGATTACCTCTCATAACCTTATTATTTTAGAAAATATAAGATTTACAGCATCATTGTAAAATACTACAGAGAGCTCCCATATATCCCATATCCACCACTCTCTATTGCAAACATCTTACATTGATATGGTAATTAACCAACATTTATATTTTATTATTAACTAAAATGTATTCTTTATTCAGATTTTCTTAGTTTTTACCTAATTTCTTTTTTGTATGGCAGAAGTTCATCTAGGATAACACACTACATTTTTTTTTTTTTTTTTTTTTGGCCATGATTTCTTAAGTCCCTCTTGGCTAAGACAGTATCTCTGACTTTCTCTGTTCTTATGGCTTTGACAGTTTTGAGAATTAGTGGTCAGGTATTTTATAAAATGATTCTCAATTGGTACTTGTCTGATTTTTTTTAATGATTAGACTGAAGTTACAGGTTTGTGGGAGGAAGACCATAGAGGTCAAATGCTATTCCCATCACATTATATCAAGGATATATACTATCACTGGCTTATCACTGTTGATGTCAAGCTTTAATACCTAGTCAAAGTACTGTTTGTCAGGTTTCCCTACTGTACAGTTTCTCTGGGTTTCCATACACTCTTTGGAAGGAAGTGACTATGTGCAACCCATATTTAAGAAATGGGGGTTATGCTTCACCTTCAAATCAAAGATTTACATAGATTATTTGAAATTCTTCTGCACAAAAGATTTGTCCATTATTTTCCATTTATTTATATTTTCAATCACTTATTTTGTCAATTTATGTCACTATGAACTTAGATATTTATGGTATAATTTAATATTATTTATTTTATTGTTCTAATTGTTGCAGCAGTAATCATCAGGCTCTCTTTTAATTGGTTCCTGTGTCCATATGACATATTCTCATTATCATGTGGTTTTATTGATCACATTTTTTACTTTATGGAAATACCAGAGGCTCCAAGCCCATCTTGTATGTCCCTTTCCTAGTCCTAGAAACAACCATTTCTCAAAAAAATCCTCATGTCACTTACTGATAAATGGCATTAGAAACCAAGATCTAGGTGCTAGTTTTACTAACTGCTACTGGGATATCATTGATTTTAGGCCCTTTCACCTGACGGAGCAAATAAATATGTCCTTGTATACTAACACATTGCACATGCTTATAAATATGACTATACATAATCATCTATGCATATGTTAAGTTAAACATGAGTTTATTCTGATATCTCCAACTCTAATCCATTACTACATGGATTAGCCTCCTAATCTTGGTTATCCCACTACAAAAATGAGACACCTTGCTCCCACCATCTGTCATCCATTTATTTAATTGCTCAGTTGCAGCATATAAGTATAGTAGTTATAGAATTGTTAACCTAACCCATGTGGAAAATAACTTTTGAATTAGAGTATAGTATTTATGTACAACTCCTTTTGATTTCTGTTAATTTAACTCATTCCAAAGTTACTTCAGTACTTTTTTTCCCCATCCCCACCAGTGAGGTTATTGCCTAAATTTATAACACAGTTAGCTTTTAGTCATACTCCACACCCTACCCTGGGACTCTTTAACCTCCTAAATGTTTTTTCTTAATTGCATACATGAAGATTCATTCTTTGTACTGTAAATTTATCTGTGTTATCACAAACGCACAGTTCCATGAAACCACCATGTAACCACCATTACAGTCTCATGCAGAATATTTTTACCACCTTAAAAAATTCTTCTACTTCACCTATCAATTCTTCCGTGTCACCCAAACACCTGCCAACCATCATTATAGTATAATACGGAAGTGTTTCATCACTTTAAAAAACTCTCCCCTCCTTCACCTATTCAGTCCTCCAACTGCCCGGAGTCCCTGCCAACCACTGATCTTTTTATCTCGCCTTTCACAGTGTGTCATATATTTAGAATCATACAGAATTTAGTCTTTTCAGACTGGGTTCTTCCACTTAGAAATATAGATTTAAGGGCCGGGCCGGGCGCGGTGGCTCAAGCCTGTAATCCCAGCACTTTGGGAGGCCGAGACAGGTGGATCACAAGGTCAAGAGATCGAGACCATCCTGGTCAACATGGTGAAACCCCGTCTCTACCAAAAATACAAAAAAAATTAGCTGGGCATGGTGGCACATGCCTGTAATCCAAGCTACTCAGGAGGCTGAGGCAGGAGAATTGCCTGAACCCAGGAGGTGAAGGTTGCGGTGAGCCGAGATCACGCCATTGTACTCCAGCCTGGGTAATGCGAGTGAAACTCCCTCTCAAAAAAAAAAAAAAAAAGAAAAAAAAAAAAAGAAATATAGATTTAAGATTCATCTATGTTATTTCCTTTTAATAATGAGTGGGTATTCCACTGTATGGATATACTACATCTTGGTTAACTTGTCACCTTTTGAAGAACACCTTGGTTGCTTCCAGTTTTTGGATATGATGAATAAAGCTACTATGGGTATAAACCTCCAAATCAGTTGGGTAAATATATAAGTGTGCAATTGCTGAATGATATGGTGAGAGTATATTTAGCTTTGTAAGAAATTGCCAAGCTGTGTTCCAACGTGGCCTTACCACTTTGAGTTTTTATCAGCGATGAGTGAGAGTTCCTGTTGCTTTGCATCCTTTTCAGCAATTGGTATTGTTATTTTTTAGGTATTAGTTATTCTAATAGGATTGTGGTAAAATCTATTGACTGTTTTAATTCGTATTTCCCTGAGGACATATGATTTGTTCATCTTTTCGTGTTTATTTGACATGAGTATATCTTCTTTGATGGAAATGAATAGAGGAACTGAAAATAGACCCACACATATATAGTCAACTGATTCCAAAAAAGGCACAACTGCAATTCAATAAGGAAAAAAAATAGTTCGTTCAACAAATAGTGTTGAAACAATTGGATATATATATATATATATATATATATATATATATGCGCAAAGAGAGAGAGGAGAAAGAATCTAGACATAGGGCTGTCTATATCTTCTTTGGTGAAGTGTCCAGAGCTGTTGCTTATTTCTTTGCATTGTTTGCTATCTCACTGTTGAGTTTTAAGAGTTCTTTGTATGTTCTGGATACAAGGAGTTTTATCAGATATGTGTTTTGTAAATATTTTGTCCAAGTTTTTGGCATGTATTTTCAGTCTCAATAATATCTTTCACAAAGCTGAGTTTTTAAATTGTAATAAAATTCAAATTGGTAACTTTTTCTTTCATGGATCCCAATGTTTAGTTGGTATTGTACCTAAAATCTCATCATTAAACTCAAGGTCACCTACATTTTTCCTATTAAAAGATCTATTGTGTTATATCTTGCATTTTGGCTTATGATCTATATTAATTTCTGTGGGATGTATTAGCTCCGTGTCTAGGATGTCTCTCTCTCTCTCCTTGCATATGTATCTATCCAATTGTTCCAACATTATTTGTTGAAAGGACTATTCTTTCTTTATTGAATTGCATGTGTGCCTTTATCAAAATCAGTTGATTATATATGTGTGAATCTATTTTTAGTTTCTCTATTCAGTTTCATCAATCTAAATGTCTATTCTTTTGCCGGCACACCATGTCGGCTTCACTACTGTAGCTTTATGGGAAGTCTTTAAATCAATTGTTCACTCTCAGTTGTCTGATAAGTCCAAGCAAAGTCATTGTTTAAGTTTGTCCAGCTTTTTCTTGTTGATGGCTTCTAATTTCTTAACATGCCAAAACTGATTCCAGAAGCTTTCCTTCATATAGTGTTTTCAATTTTTGGGCAGGGGTTGGTGGAGTTACCGTTTGATGGTGGGTATGGACTTCAAGTTGTACTGATGATTCAGGTTACTGACTTATTCATGTTTAAACTGTTATCAGAGGGAAAACAATCTCTCCATGTCTCAATTTCCACAAGTTAAAATGAACAAATTCCAATGTACTGTCTTTAAGGTTCATAAAGTAGTATAACCATCCACCATTTCTCTCCAGCGTCTAGTTCCACCCAGAACTTTTGGGTCTGGGAATGTCCTATTCTGGTAC
Source organism: Saimiri boliviensis (assembly GCF_048565385.1). Classification (NCBI taxonomy): domain Eukaryota; kingdom Metazoa; phylum Chordata; class Mammalia; order Primates; family Cebidae; genus Saimiri; species Saimiri boliviensis. The sequence continues at coordinate 79,846,856 of NC_133456.1, forward strand.
CTCACCGTATTTCCATTAGGCTTTCTTCTGGCCTGAAACAGCCTCTATCCCATGTTGCAGGTTATACCTTTGGAGACAAACTATGGTATTATATCATGTCAAAGCTGAGGAAGCATGAATAATCTGCCAGTCCGCATACCTATGGAATAGATAGTTGCTTTATTCCAAACTATACTTCTTGTCAATGTTTTGTGGCTTTACTGCTACCACCATTACTAGCTATTATTTCTTGAGCCTGTGTATAAAAGAGTGTTATATACCTTATACACATTGTCTCATTTATCTTCTATGTCATTTTGCTAGGTCAGATATTTATCGATTTTATTTATATACCAATTATCATTTTGAGTTTACACATTATCTCATTTATTCTATACATCATTTTGCTAAGTTAGATATTTCTCCATTTTATTTATATGTCTGTTGTCATTTCGAGAGAATAAATGGTTTACCTGTAAATGTTAAGATGTGAATAACTTGGAATTTGAACTCAGCTCTTTACTGGTTGTCTTAAATGTGTATGTTCAATTATCAGCTATCTTCAATCAGAGAAAGTCTTTTTATGTGATTTGCATTTATATTTTATATCTCTAAAGGTTTGTAGAGTAGAAATGCCATCCTTCATAACTAAATAAATAGAATGTTCTTCTGCCAGGTATTGCTTGATGATCCTGAACTAAAATGTTAAAAGATATGAATGGTAATACTGAATTAAAATGTTAAAAAATACAAATTGCTCAGATTGCTAAGATGCCATGTGAACATAATAAGCAAGACATATTTCTGTAGTCTCACTCTCCAGATACAGTTCTAAGTGCTTTATTTATATTAGCTCATTTCCCTCCTTCACAGCAACTATAAGACTTTATGCTATTAGTAAAGCAATCTTCTAGTTGAGAAAATGGAGGCACAGAGCAGCTAAATACGTTGCCCAGGGCACACAATTTGTTGGTGCCATTGTCAGGATGTGAAACTAGATAGAATGGCTCCAGAATCCCTGTTTCTAGCCACAACTCAATGCTGCCTCTTAGGTGTACTAAGTAATGATCTGACAAACTTTTATTAAATACCTACTGGATTGATGTTGTCACGTGCAGGGAACACAGTAAAAAATAACTGGCTTCGCCTCAGTGGGGCTCATGATTTTCTAGATACTTGATACTAAAAATATACTTCCAGAAATGCCACCTGCAGCAGCACTCAGGAGTTTCTTAGAAGTGAACATTCTATAGGGCCTCATGAGACCTACTGAATCTTATGCACATTGAAAATGGAGACGAGCTGATTTAGAACACTAGGACCCTAGACTGTAGATTGCAGGTCTTTGTTTGTTTCTCTGGATTTTAGTTTCTTCCCCTGTAAAAAGAAGAGGGAGTGCCTGGATAATATCTGAAGTTAAGTTCATCTCTAATATTCCTTATGCGTATCCTCTAGGTCACATTGCAGCAAACTGCAAAGTGGAAGTGACTGGGAAGAAGGATGCCCATCAACTTTTGCCCAGGCGTGTGGGCTCCTGTGTGCATGATAGAGTGAGTGCCTTTTGCAATAAAGATCAAACACATTGGTGCTGGCTTTCTATGCGTTCCTTGTTTCTGTAGGCGGCTGAAGAGATGAGATTGTGTCCCAGCAAGCTAGATATTGCCTCCAGACAATTTATACGGCTTTTATATTTATTTAGAGAGCAGGAAGCCTAGCCCAGCTTCTGCTGTATGAGACAGTGACAGGAGAATTTAAAAGGACTGTTTCATTAATTTTGGACAGAATTTATTGCTGACAAAAGACTGCATTATTGATGGTTGGAAGGCAGCAGTTGCCTTGTCTCTGAGGAGCTGCGCGGCAGTGCCGCCCCCGCTTGCCTGCAGCCTCCTTGGAGCTGTTGCTGAGGCCCAGGGAAACCCTTCCTAGGGCGGGAGGGAGTCGTTCTGGCACAGCGCCTGCCCGCCCGCCCGCCCGCCTGCCCGCCCGCCCGGGGTGCTGGGCTGTGGTGGCAGAGCCTCTTTCTGACTGTACCACTGCAATCTCTGAACAGGAAGGACACCTAGAGGTCACACAGCTCCATCTCGGCACTTCACGGATGGGGTCCTCGACATGCACACAGGGCAAGAGATTTACTGACACATGAAGTCAGAAATCAGGTAGAAATCAGGTACAGCTGCATAGCTTCGTCGCCCTTTTAATTTTTTTAAAACTCTTTTCTAAATGACCGTGGCAGGATGTGCGTGGGCAGTTTTCTATGTGTTCTTTGCACAGCACCGAACTTTGTTTCTCAAATAACGACAATAACATTGTATTTTTACAGACTTTAAATGATGTATAAAGGGTTTAATCTCTCACACATTCCTCTGAAATGTGAGGAATGTAAAGAGCCTCTGGGATGTTAATGGTTTCCAGCCACTTGCAATGGGCCAGGTCTGGGCTAGATTCTTTGCACATTATCATCTTTGATGCCAACACCAATTTTGTGAGGTGGGTGTTACAATCCTCATTTGTAGAAACGCAGTACAATTAAGGAGCTTGTTCAAAGTCTCAGAGAATGTAAGTAGCAGAGTATTTTTTTTGTTTGTCTTTGTTTTTGTTTTTGTTTTTTACAATCTTAGTAACTTTTGGAAGTTCAGTTCTAGGTTTACACAATATGCTTTTGTAAAAGGTTCCAAGCTGGGTTTTTGAAGGTGGGAGGGAAAAACTTTTCTGTTAGGAATGAAGAAGAGAGTGGTGACTGCTATGAAACCAAGAGATGACAATAATGTCTATGAACTAGTTCAGCTTTGGAAACAGAATTTCAGTGACCTTGAAACTCAGGCTAGAATGAAGAGTATGGGAGATGAAAGGAATAGGCTTATCCAGTGTGAGTATTAAGATAAGCAATTGCCTTAGTTCCCACTTTTCTTTGCCAGAAGAGAAGCTGTCAATGCAGACTAGAAATGGGCTGAAAGTAGAATTATGGCACAATCTTTCTTGTGTACAAATCACTTTCTAGCCTTAAAACTGTGTCTCTTTCATCATTTAGAAACTGTGCAACTTGACTACTCTGTGACTTTATGATTTCCATGACACTTGATCTGAAAGGAATCTTAGACCCCCCACCCCCAAACTATCAAATTCAAACCCCTGATTTGGAATATGAGGACTGAGCCCAAAGAAGGAAGAGAATGTTGCAAAAGCTAATGGCAGAATCAAGGTGTTATTCAATAACCACCACAGAGTTCTCTCTACCACATCATGTGGCTTTCTATTATTTGTATACGTACATGTGTGTTTTATGTTTGCATACATTTATAATGTATACACTATATATACATTACTATATATACAATGTATACATACATATTATATGTGTATATGTGTGTGTGCATATATATACACACACATATATACACATGTGTGTGTGTATATATATATATATATGTATATATATGTGTGTATATATATATATTTTTTCCCTGCTTATTTTTTCTTCAAATTGTGGAGGCTAACGACCTACCTTTAGTGTGGTGAAAACAAAATGACTGCAAATACTCTATAAATGCCTAACTGTAGAAACTTTAATTAGAAAAGTTACAATTCTTGTAAATAGAGCTGTGCTTAGAGTACAGCTGTGCCTGTTCTTTCTGCTTAAAGATTTTACTCAAGGTGACTTTGAAGTTGGAGATAATTAGATTTAGGAGGTTGGAAGTCATAGAATAGGACTGGAGAGGTATCAGCACTTAGAAATCCTAAGTGTTATAAGAAAGGTAGCCTGGACAGAATTGCACATTAGTTAAAAACAACAACGAGTAAATTGCCATGACGCTATTTAGTTTTAAAACACCTAGATTGTTTGCTATATAGCGGAGGGAGCATTGCTATGGAGTATAATACAGATATATTTTTCAGTGTCTGACTGAAATAAGGAATTCTGAAGATTGAATAATATAAAATACGATAGAAATAGATCCAAAACCAAGATATTACATGGAAAATATGGTAGAAGAGGAAAATTAACTGATTAAAGGGGGAATGGGAAAGTAAGCGCAAATTAAGAATCCCACAAGAGGCCAACAAATTCAAATGGCGAAATGAGATAATTTAGAATCAGAACATTATTCCTCAAAGTGTGGCCATGGGTCACTCACTTTAGAATGATCTGTGAACCGGTTGAAATGCAGATTAGAGGGCTCCCACTTCAGTTCTCTGGAATCAAAGCCTGGGAATAGGATTTGGTAAGGAGTGACAAATACTCTAGCTGTTTCTTATGCAAACTAAAGTCTGGAACCACAGGGCTAGGTAGTTGTACACACTGCAAATAAATAGAAAAAGAAAGTATCTAGAATGACAGTTTTCACAATTTAAGGAGTAAACCATTTGGGAATCTTATTCTTCAAATTCAGAAAACCAACTTAATAATAAATAGCCACTATCCATGCATTTTCCATTTTTAATTCGTAGAACAAATATTGATTAGAATACTAGATAATACACACACTATTTGTGTTGCTCTGATTTATGCCCTCCTGTGATAAACGATTAGACATGAATTCCCTGGTCTTTATTTTTTCCATTTATTAAAAAAAGGAGTGTCTTGATATTGATGGAGTTAAAAGAGGTTCAAGGAAGAAAAGACAGGGATACAGAAAAAGAATAAATATTTTGCTCAAGTATAAAACCATATTTATTTGTTTAGGCACAATACATACAGCCCTTATTTTAAGTGGTTCTCATGATTAATATTAAAATAATTTCACTGAAATAAAAATATTGAAAATAAGTAGAACAATTTTTCAAATTGAACTGTCCATGTACATACACATATATTGTGAAAGAATAAATAGATAATGAAAAAGGAGTTAAGTGTTTAAACTATTTGCTTTAATGAGTTAGGTGCGCTTTTAGCTCCTTACCTTGGCAAGCCAGTTCCTTATTCTTTCACAAGGTAGTGCTGTAAATGTGACTTCCCTTGACTGACCTTTGTTACTTTTGGAATAATTGGAAGTTTAGCTTGCCATACCCTCTGCTTTATGGTTTCTTGCCAGTTAACAGTAAAGCATTTGTCAGTGACTTTCTGATCATTTGTTATTGGCCATGAGAGAATAGAGAATGTACGGGAAGTGATCTGGAGAAAAACATGGCATCTACTTTGATCTGAAGGTGGAGAGCAAACTCACCATAGTTGCTTATGTATCCCAGAGGGACAGATGTCCAGTTACATTTCTCACAAAAATGCTAGTGACACCAAAATGCAATGGCAGAAAATTCTCATTGTGTTTGATTTACAGGAACTAAGTCTAGTTTCTTTTTTCCTCTCTTCTCTTTCTTTTTAACTTTAGTTTTTAATTTGGAATTTTATAATTTGTGCTTTGAAGACTAGGTAAATTGGTGTGAGTAGCTCATCATTATTTATATTTTTTTTCATGAATCTGTCTGTATATTTCTAATGTTTAACTTCACTCTTACTTGATTTTAAGCAATCCTCTCAGAAAGTAGTTTATTCTATTTATTTGAATAGTTTGTGGGAAAACATTTGCTGTTATGTATAGTCTAAGATATGATGAAATCTAGAAGGAAGTCAGAATTAATGAGATTATTGCATTAAATGGTTTTCTTCCTCCACCTCTCAAATTGTTATTTTTGTTTATATGTCTCTTTCTTTCTTCTTAATCTTGGGAAATTTTAGTAGCATTGAGAATATTTTCCTTTTTCAATGGTGGTAAGGAATGAAGAGTTAACCTTTTTTATCCTACTATTGTGTTAAGATTCATATAATCCACATATATCTATACCCATGTGGTTTTGTGCTCAGTAGTACAAAACTGACTTTAGGATCTGGAGTATAAATAAAAATTAAGCAATGGGAGAATGTTTAGAGCTGGAAGAAAAATTATAAATAATCTAATTGATTTGTGATATGATTAAAAAATATATATATATTTGGTCTTTGTCCTTGGTTCCTAACACAAGCCACCTACAACCGTTGGAATTTTGTTATTCATAATGAGCCCCTTTTGACCATTCCTGATTTTAGGCTAATGAGGTAACTCTTCTTGGGCACCTAGATAGCTACAGGATGCAGGCTAGTTGCTAGAAGAAAACACATCCACATGGTTAAAGAATTAGAACTAGTAGCCCTATCTCCAACCTCATGGAGGGGAGAAGAGCTGGAGAGTTTAATGATTAATGCTTTAATCAAGTATATCTATGTAGTGAAAGTTTTGTAAAAACTTTGAAACATAACCAGGTACAGTGGCATGTTGCTGTAGTCACAGCTGCTTGAGAGGCTGGGGCAGAAAAATTGCTTGAACACAGAAATTTGAGTTTGGTGCATCATGATCATGCTCATGAATAGTCACTGCATTCCAGCCTAGGCACATAGCATGACCTTGTCTCTACACACACACACACACACACACACACACACACACACACACACACATGCACACATGCACATACGCACTTTGCTAAGGGAGCTACCATGTTGCTGAATATTTCCATATGCTGGGAGAGTGGTGTACTCTCTGTATGCTTCCTCTCCCTCAATATCTTACCCTACATACCTCTTTCATTTGGCTGTTCCTGAATTGTATCCTTTATAATAAAACGGTAATTGTAAGTATAGTGATTTCCTGAGTTCTATAAGTCATTCTAGTAAATTATAGAGCCTGAAGGGGGTTTGTGAAGAACCTCCAATTTTATAGTTGTTAGGCTGAAGCTCAGGTAGCCTAAAGACCTCATTGTGCCTGTCATGGGGGCAGCCTTGCAGAACTGAACCCTTAAGCTTTGGGATATGTGTTCCTTCTGGGTAGTTGGTATCAGCATTGAATTGTATTGTCGGACACCAATTAATGTTGGTAAATAGGAGAATTGAATGTTGTTGGAAATACAAACACTGTTTTTCTAGTCTCCTCATTATGATAGAAAGTTTAGACACAAGATATGGTAAGTGATATGCCTAATTCATGATGCAAACTACATTAGAAGGTGGTAAAAACAAAAAGACTTCAGGCTTCTGGCTGTAAGTGCTGTGATCTTTTCTCTACACCACATTGCCTTTGTACCACACATTTATTTATATGTCAGCTTTTGATTCATGAATAGAACCCAGTCTTCTGCATGACAGGAGAATTAGGATGGTTGGGAAATTTATAAGGAGTAGGAATTATCTGTGATCTCTAAACCCCTACAACAACAGAAGGTTGGGAGAATCAAAGGATTATTCTGCATTCCCAAATCGCCAGTAAATTTCCTAAAATTTCCAAAGAGACATCTGGTGAGTTCTAATTTGAAGAAAAAATCTTTCTAATATGGAAAGCTAATATTTAAGAAGAGGAAAACAGAACTGATAATAATGCTTTGCAATCACTGGGACTTGGCAATGTAATTTTACAAGGCCCTTTCTCATTCATTTCTAAATTGCTATTAATAAGACCATGAGCTTGACAGGTGAAGAAACTGAGGCCTCGGAATGTTGTAGTTAAATAATCTACCCGAAGTAAAGAGCTATAAATAGTGGACTAAGGTTGGTATCATAGGTTTTTGACTTCTACATCAATGGCACTTTTCAAGATCACAAGAAAAGACCACTCTAGTATGATTTATGCTACAAACATTTATTAAGGGTCAGGTCTGCATTGCGCCATGAATAATAGAGGCAATGAAGATGAATAAAATACAGTCTCAGTCTTCAAGTTGTTTATTGTCTAGTACAGGTAGCAGACACATATAAATTAGAATACCCTTCAGTGTGATAATTCTATACTATAGGTTCACTCAGTACTGCAGGAGGATAATGAAGATAGTATTGCTTCTGTTCTGACTCAAAGACACCAGTGGCTCACACCTGAACTATTACACTTTCCCTTTGTCTTCTTTGGTCTTGCTGTACACTGTCCATTTACCTCACAGAATTAGGACTCATTCTTTTAACATGCAAATTAGAACATGTCAATCCTCTGTGTAAAGTCTTCAAAAGTAATCCTTTCTATTACTGAACTTAGAATCAAATTCAGTCTCCCTTTCAGGGCCAAAAATACCTTATAATGGCTTACCTCTGCCCACTATTCCAGCTTTCCATATTTAGTACTTTCCACTTTGTTCACTATTCTCCAACCACAGTGGTTTTCTTTGTACTTGGCAAATAAAGCAAGCTTATTCCAATTAATTTCAACTTTAGGGCCTGTATTAGTCTGCTCTCATGTTGCTAGTAGGAACATACCCAAGATTAGGTAATTTATAAAGGAAAGAGGTTTAATTGATGCACAGTTCCACATGGCTGGGGAGGCCTCACAATCATGGTGGAAAACAAAGGAAGAGGAAAGGGACTGCTTATATGGTGGTGAGCAAGAGAGAGAGCTTGTGCAGGGAAACTCCCATTTATAAAACCATCAGATCTTTTGAGACTCATTCACTACCATGAGAACGGCATCAGAAAGAACCACCCCCACTATTCAATTACCTCCCACTGAGTCCCTCCCATGACATGTGGGAATTATGGGAGCTACAATTCATGATGGGATTTTGGTGGGGGGTCACAGCCAAACTATATTAGTGCCTCTGTACCTTAGTACCCTTTGGACCAGAAATATTCTAGCATTATGGACCATTCACTTAGAATGCTCCGGGTTCATAGTTTCTCTCTTCTCTTATTTTCTTTTCCCCTTATTCCTCTCCCTCTTATTTATTTATTTTTGCCTTTAGGTCACAATTCAAATCTCTTTTGCAGAGAACATTTCCTTGATTACCTTAATTACAGCACCCCATCCACACCTGGCAGTTCTTCTCTATCACATCGCTTTATACTCTTTAGGCCATTTCACATTCTCTAAAACATCTGGCTTATTTATGTTTATCTATGTATTCCTTTTCTCTCCTCATTTTACTTGTTGGTTTCTGCTCTCATTGCTAAAATATATGCTCGATGAGGTCACAGACTGTGCATCTTTCGTTGATAGTTGTATCCACAGTGTTTAAAATACTGCTTGGTACATAGTAAGCTCTTGATGTTTATTTTATAAATAAATACATTTTTCCTAGGAGGATTGGGTAAAGGTGTTAAGTAGGAGGTTACATTTTGAAGAACGAAATTCCAGCTAGAGAGATTTTCAAGAAGAGAAAAAGTCCAGGTTTATATATTAAGCTAGAATTACACATAAAGAATTATTCACCCAATCCCCAAATCTGGTACAGAAACAACCCCCACCCCGCCACCTTTTTTTTTTTTTTTTTTTTTTTAAGATGGAGTTTTGCTTCACTCTTGTTACCCAGGCTGGAGTGCAATGGCATGATCTTGGCTCACTGCAAATTCCTCCTCCCGGGTTGAAGCAATTCTGCCACCTCAGCCTCCTGAGTAGCTGGGATTATAGGCATGCACCACCACGCCCAGCTAATTTTGTAATTTTAGTAGAGACGGGGTTTCTCCATGTTGGTCAGGCAGGTCTTGAACTCCCGACCTCAAGTGATCCACCTGCCTCAGCCTCCCAAAGTGCTGGGATTACAGGCGTGAGCCACTGTGCCTGGCGACCCTTTGTTTTTCTGGTGAATATGCTAAATAAGTGTAAAATATGTTCTGCACTTAAATATTCATTATTTTACTTTTTCTGCTTGAAATGTAAACTATAACATCTATGAAAATAGGACATTTACTAAATTTTTGGAGGAGTTTTGCCCATTTTACAAATAAGACTCTTTAGCAGAGGAGTGAGCATGTGGTGTTACATTTTACCACTGAGTTGCTCTCTCTTGTATTTCTGACTTTCTGTCCTTTCTTTCATCCCAGTCTTTTCTTCCTACCTATGCTCAGACTGGCCAGCAACACCTGTGGGCCATCACTGTTGACAGCTTTCAAGGACTATATGCCTTTGTTGCTGTTATTCAAGGAGGCCGCATACTGCAGTTCTGCCTGCCAGGTCATCTGAGTTACAGATAAGCAGAAGATAGAAGCAATTTGAGGCAATTCAAGTGAAATAAAGTGTTTAATATTGGGCAATTTTGCTCCTTTCACTGCTTTGTTCTGGCTATGGGGACAGTTTGAACTGAGCTTCTGAGAGAGCCGAAGGTACCTTTGTGGTACTCCCAGCTGGTCTTCCATTTTCTCTCTCATGCCATCTGTGACTTAGAAAAGAAATAATTTCCTCAGTGCACGGTGGAGTGGGAATGAGGATTATGTGAAAGTACTTATCGTACCACGCTGGTCCCTATTTCTGACCTTATATTAAATGAGGTCGGGCAATTTTATGATCATAGAAAAGCACTGTAGTACTCACGTCTAAGTATATTGGTATGCAAACATTGAGATAACTTTTTAGCCTCTTAAAAGGGGTGCTTTATGTTACTTTATTTCAAGCAACATTTAAAAAGCATGTGTTGTTATCAAAACCCCATTCTATGAATGAGATGAGTAATTGAATCTAGAAGGGATATATAAGGCAAATCTCTCTCTCTCTCTCTCTCTCTCTCTCTCTCTCTCTCTCTGTGTGTGTGTGTCTGTGTGTGAAAGAGAGAGAGAGTGAGAGAGAGAGAGAGAAATACATATTATAATAAGACTATTTTAGGTAACATCTTACAAGGAATTTAAAGATGATTAAAATCTTTATATGGTGATGGTTACAAAACACGAACAGGCTTGAGGACTGCAGATTCGTCTGTGGTCTGTCTTCAATGATCAATTGAAGTAAAATAGGATAACCCTGTATTAGGAAAGTCATCGTCTTAAGATAATGGTCTAGAACTAAGAAAATTCAGCATGTGTTTGGAAAATCAAATAGGTCAGTTTGGCTGACGTGTGTGGTATAAATGCAGGATTATGTGAAATGAAACTGGAAAAGTAGAAAGGAGAAATATTGTACAGCTCTTTAAATGAAAAGCCAGTGACTATCTTATAGGTAATAGACGGGATCCAGAAGCTTATGTGTAGGTAGTAGACATGTTTGGAGGCACATTCTAAATAGATTAACTTAGTAAACTAGGAAGGATATCCTGGCAACGGAGCATCCGGAACAGACAGAATGACACCAGATGGAATATTTTGTCAGCTAATACCATGGAGCTGAATGAGGCCTGTGAAGGGGAGTGGCTCAGGTGAACCAGTTGCCATTAGGAGGCTATGAATCCAGGTTACTCAATTTTGAATATTTAGAATGGAAGGGGAAGGATGGCAATATCCACAAAAATAGGGAATTCATAAGATGATGATAATTTGAGGGTAAAATGATAGGTTCACAGAAATAAAGTCCTCTGGTGACTTCCTGTTGTCCCATTCTGTCCTGAAACACTCTGCTCAGTGAATAATTTAGAATTGACTTTGATCAATCTTTATGATATGTCCTCATGCTCCAGATTACAGGGTTTTCAGTTAATACTGTAACTTATATGGTAAATACGTGAGAAAACTCTTTGGCTGGCAGTAGAATTCATTGCCTTTTCTACCCTTTCAGGAGGTCTTGGTATTATGGAAGCTGGGTATAATAAAAAGTGCACATGCTTTAAAGTCAGAGACTTGAGTTTGAATCTTGGATGTTACTCAGGGTGTGATCATGAGAAAATTTAAAGAAATAATTATCTGAACCAAGGTTCTTAGGAGGGGTTCACAACATATTGTGTCTTCTTCATTACTATATGCCTGACAATTTACAGTTGCAAGTACCATTGCTTTTCAGTAAGCAATTTTTTAAAGATAGACTTCTATTTCATGTGAGTTTTTTTCCTTGAATTTTCTCTCAAAAGGACACTTTCTTGAAATGTCAAGATGGTATTGCCATGAGACTGTATTCCCACAGCAGTCTTTTAGCTGGTAACTAGTTCCGCCAAAAGTCTACCATGTCGGAAAGCATTGTCTAATGCTTGCACCTAAAAGAAAACAGTTAATAAAAGTTGGACTCATGGTTTGATAGAACATTTACCAAAATGCCAAAACATTTAATCATAGTTCCTATTCTTGGAATTTGGGGAGAATGAGTGAGTGGGAGGGGCTGGGACATGGTGCAAAGACATGAAAGTATAGGCTGCTTCTACCATTTATGAACACTAGATTCTGGATATAAGGAAGAAACTCATATATAGAGGCAGTCAGCTTAGAAGGGTGTGCTATAATATGAGAATTATCCAAGCACCTAGGATTGATTTGTCAACAAAAGAATAGTTCTATGAGGAAACTGAGAGCTGTCTTAAATGCTTAAAGATCTAGCACATAGACCTTTAGGTCAAGTTCACATTGGTCCACATTGCATCAAGGTGGCTGAGTACAACCATTTACTAGTTTGGCTGTAGAGTAAAGTTCCACATTTATTGGAAGGACTAAAAGAGCTCTAAGGACCATTTCATAAGTTGCTATAAATTTCTTAAGGAATTGGGATATTTGTAACTTTAATTGCAGGCAAGAGCCAGTCCTTGAATCATCTTAATCTGTTAATGCTTCCATTTATCTTTAACTTCAACTAAAAAAGGGGTTTAGCAATGATGGTTTAACTTCAGAAGGTGATCATAAAATTGCCTACTCATAGATTAATAAACACCAATGTATCTGTTTTAAGTTAACCAACTCACATTAACTTTAGCTTCTCCTGTCTCATTAAATATAAATTAAATGCATAGTTAGGAAGCTTAACTGAAAACATTTTCCAGAATTTACACAAAGCATGAATACAAAATATGTTGATGGCAGCTGGAGGCAGAGCAACTTCAATACTGTAATGTTAAACAAAAAGCATGTTGCTATGTTGGTGAGCAAAAACCAGAATGAAAGACAATTAGACATAGCTATTAAATTTATATTTTATTATTCCATGAAACAAAATCAAAGGCATCATGGCACTGTCATGGCAACAATGGAGTATTTCCATCTCTAATCACTACATGCAGATTTAGTAACATTGACTTCACTTCATTTATTTCTGGGGCTATAGTTCAGTGTATTTCTGCCAGGTTTGTTTGAAAATTGTCAATATTGTATAAATGGAAGTAAGTTGATGATGCAATATAGAGAATGGAACCGTAGCTTAAAATACACTGTACCTAAAAATAATAGGAAGGTTAATGTTTAGAAAAGGGAAGAACAGTCAACACATTTACTTCATTTATTTCTAAAGCTTAAAAGTTAAGAGGTTGTGTTTTGGATATGGCATTTAGTTATCATAAGTATGATCTCTTGGAAATTATTAGGATTCTAATTTTATACTAGGAACTCAGTGTTAGTCTAATAGTCAAGTATTAACTTTTCTATCATATACAAATATTTTCTTATAGGAGGAAATAATTTTGAGAAGAAGTTTCACAGTGTTTTCTCTGTACCTCTTACACAGTATTTCCCTGTGCTATCCCTCCTTTCTTCCCTCACTGTGTTTTCTTCAGGATTCTTAAAGGAGGAGGATCAAACTGCTAGCAGTGGGTCCCTCCTGCTTTCCTCATAGATGTGCACATTACAGACAGAAAAGGAACACTTTCTCAAAAAATTTGAGACTTCTTGATCTAACGAATTGAAAAAAATACAGATTAGATTCACTGTTGTCCTCCCACCATGTTGAACACATTATTCAGTAGGTTTTAGAAACATGTGCTGACGTAACAGGTGCTATAGACTAAATGTTTCCCTAAAATTTCTATGTTGAAACGTAACCCTCAGTGTGATGGAATTTGAAGGTGGGCCCTTTGGGAGGTGATTAGGTCATGAGGGTGGCACTCTCAAGAATGGAATCAATACCCTTGCAAAAGAGGCCTCAGAGAGTTCCCTTGCCCCATTTCACCCTGTAAGAACACACAGAGAAGATGGGTGTCCATGAAGCAGAGAATGATTGGCCTTCATCAGATGCTGAATCTGCCAGTGCCCTCACCTGGGACTTTGCAGTTTCCAAAACTGTGAGTAATGAATTTCTATTCTTTATAAACCCTCAACTTCCGGTAGTTATTGCAGCCTGAATGAACTAAGAAAACAGTTGACAACAGTGTAATTTTTATATTAAAAGGATATGGTTTCATTTTGGGTTGTTACAATCTTAAGAATATTTTAATCATGCATAGGCTACAAAGTCATCAAAAGTTAATGGAATCTCTGGGATTAAAAATGGATGTCCCCATCTATTTTCCTTAGAATATAAATATTATAAAGATTCTGCATTTTAGATCAACTAGAATTGTCAGGTGATAATGACCAAACTAGTTTCAGTGATTACATGACATGCCCTTGGTCTATGACATGAAAGGATTGTTACACACTTATTTTCTAAATTAAAGTTAAGACCTGAATATCAAAAGAATAACCAAACGAGGAAACAGGAAAGAATGGTAATATAGTTCAGAAAGAGGATTTATCTTCTGAGGGTACAGTCATGTCTACAATTTTATTTTTCTACAGCTAGAATTACTGTGGATATAGGTATTAACTTATGTGAATAATTAAGAGGTAATAGTTAAGAAATGGCTGTACTCTGCAACATTAAAATGATATTTTCCTCCAATTTTTCTCATCTATTCTACTTTAAAAGTCATTTGAAAGTACAAAGGAAGATGAACCAACGTTAGTAAATGACCACAACAAAGTGATACAATAGCCAACTTTAAAAAAGAGTATTTTGTCAGTAAGTTATGACTTCAATTTTATCTAAGGTAGAAAATTTTTACAAGAGGTAAGACAGAAAAGATTATCTTTTAGCATCAATTTCTCTAACAGGAAGAATGAGAAAATACAGAACAAAGCTAGCCACATAGATGATACAAGAAAATCTCCAAAACTGTGTAGAAATGTAAACACCTGAGTTTCTGTTTCCAGTCTCTTCAAGTTGTATGACCTTGGATAAATCCTTTTATATTGTGTTTCTTGGGGTCCATATGTGTAAAATAACTGGGTTGGAAATAACGAACTTGTATTCCTTGACTCTCTGGCATTCTATAGTATGGCTTTCTGGCCTGGAAACATGGTGATTATATGATTTTTGATAGGTTTTTGTTTTCTTTCCTTTCATTTTGTGGGAATTCATTATTTCACTCTAGATCCTTTGAGAAGCATTGTTTTAGGAGATGGTACCAATGAACCAAAGTCACTTTGAGTTTATGTAAACTGAAGCAAAAGTCATTTCTTCTCATTAAAGTCATTTAGGGTTTCTAGCATCTTGAAGGTTATATGGAATTTGCCACGTTTGACTTTTGTAATTTGGTCTTTGATGTACCCATTAACCTCTCTTACTGGACTCAAGGGTGAGATAATCTTTGAATGCCCCCACTGCCTTTTATTAATGTGTATTTATGCATTAAAGATAACACACTTGGTACAATTGTCTTTTGTTATTGATTATTAGACATTCCCCCTCCTAGAAAAGGGGAGAAGTGATGGAGTAGAAATATATAGTGCTAGACTATTAGGCAAAGACAATGAGTCATTTAAATTCCCCTGTGAAGAGAGAGCAACACACTTTCATATCCACTTAACAGATGCTCAATTGCTCTCCTTTGTACTTTGATTTTGATTAGAGCTGTATGATATCTCAATTTAGACTTCCAATGTGTCAGTTATTTAACTTCTAAGGTAGGGGAGAGGTATTATGCCCATCACAGACATGTTTTGAGGTTCAGCTCTTATAGTGCAAGGCTCTAAAATATTTTACATGAAAATACTGTTTTTAATATTTTACTGCTTATTGTTTACTCAGCAGGTCAGTACTTTTCTCTCCATCTTTCTGATAAAAGGAGAGGAGATAAGAGGAAACTGAAAGAGACAATAGAGCAGATGAAGTTGAGAAGGCTAAGAGATAGAAACTAATTCAGCTGAAGTCACACACTGATAGAAACGACTGACACTAACGAGGACGTGTCTCATCCAAGATGCTCCCCTATTAAACTTTGGTGGCTCAAATTAGTTTGAAGCCTCTACTTTGTATCCTGTGTCTAGTGCTCACATTGTTCTTTCCTTAGAAATAGGTAGATCCTCACTGACAATTTAAAAAATAATTTAGTCTATTATCAACATTGTAGAGATTTGTTTTCATCCAGAGTCTGAAGTGCACCACAGAGCTGAAAGAATTACTATGACACGCTGTAAACAAACAGCATTATTATTGAAAATAATTATTATCATTTATGAAGTGGTCACTTTATGCCAGCATTATGTTAATTGCTTTACTTATTTTAACTTATTGAATCCTCATGACAACTTTGTGTGAGGTAGTTACTATCATTATCATCATCCCTGCTTTGTGAATGAAAAAACTGCTGCCCACCAAGGATAAATCACTTGCCTAAGGTCACACAGTTGGTAAGTGCTTACACAAAAAATTAAAACCAGGTGATCTGGCTCTGGTATCTGCGCTCCTCCCCACTATATGCTACTGTCCATCAAAATAATAATGGTCTCATCTCTTTTTTATTGTTCTTGAGAGCTTTAAAATACAAAAAAAAGTACAAAGAATAAAATAAAATTTATCTTTGTTCCTATCACGTAGAGATAATTGCTGTTGACAACATTGAGTTGTATTAATTGCAGATCAAATTACAAAAAAAAAATAGGCGTTTTAGCAGCTATGTAATTTGGTGAAGTTTCTTTATTGGATGTCATTGGATGTTATAACATGTCCAGGGTGGAGATTTCTCAGAATATTTTGGATTTTGAGCCTTGTAAAATAAAAGGCGACTATTTGAAAACTTACTCCCTATTTTTTTTTTTTTTTTTTTTTTTTAGGAATGAAGGGTTATATTGAAAATGAAAGTACATTACACAGTCTGGGAGTGGGCCTGATCATACAGGCTTAAAACCCCTGATACAGAATTTTTGACAGTTTCTAGAAGATTCCATTGGTTACTTGGGGGTACGCCCTGTGTAAATGGAGAGGATGTTCACACAACACTGGTGTGCTGCTGGCCCTTTAGACATGCTGACAAACTATCAACTAAAATGGGCTTTCTTTTCTTTCTTTTTTTAAATTTTATTTTACTTTAGGTTCTGGGGTACATGTGCTGGTCATGCAGGTTTGTTGCACGGGTGCATACATAACCAGCTAGTTTGCTGCCTCTATTCCCCCTTTGACTGTATCTAGCATTTCTCCCCATGTTATCCCTCCCCACCCCCTGCTGTCCCTCCCCCAGCCCCGCTGCCAGCTGCCCCCAGTGTATGTTACTTCTCTCCCTGAGTCCGCGTGTTCTCACTGTTAAACACCCGCCTATGAGTGAGAACATGTGGTGTTTGGTTTTCTGTACTTGTGTCAGTTTGTAGTGATCACCTCTGGACTGAGTGAAGTTTCCTGTGCATCTGGCCCACTTCTAACCATTATCTAGGATAGAGGGAGGAGAGTTGGTGCCTCAAGAGCTTGTGACATTTCCTAGATTAATGCGACATATGTGTATAATCATACAGTTATTTAGAATTCTTGATAAAGGTAACTTTCTATATGTAAGCAATAATTCTGTTATTACCAATAACATGAAGATAGTAAATCCAAAGGCAAGCATTTAAAAAAAGGACAGCCACATTTTCCTTGTCCAGTCTATCATCCATAGACATTTGAGTTGGTTCCAGTCTTTGTTATTGTAAACAGTCCCACGGTAAGCATAAGTGTGCATGTGTCTTTATAATAGAATGATTTATAATCCTTTGGATATATACCCAGTAATGGGATTGCTAGGTCAAATGGAATTTCTTTTTTTAGATCCTTGAAGAATTGCCACACTGTCTTCCACAATGGTTGAACTAATTTACACTCCCACCAATAGTGTAAAAGTGTTCTTATTTCTTTACATCCTCTCCAGCATCTGTTGTCTCCAGATTTTTAAATAATCGCCATTCTAACTAGAGTGAGATGGTATCTCAATGTGGTTTTGATTTACATTTCTCTAATTACCAGTGATAATGAGCATTTTTTCGTATGTTTATTGGCCACATAAGTGTCTTCTTTTGAAAAGTGTCTGTTCGTATCCTTTGCCCACTTTTGAAAGGGTTTGTTTGTTCGGAGGGGATCATCACACATTGGGGTCTGTTGGGCGAAGGGCTGGGGAGGGACACTGGGTGGAGGTCTTGGGGAGGGATAACATGGGTAAAAATGCCAGATATAGGTGACGGGGGTGCTGGAGGCAGCAAACCACCTTGTCATGTATGTACCTATGCAAGAATCTTGCATGTTCTTCACATGTACCCCAAAACCTAAAATGCAATAAAAAATAAAATAAAATAAAATAAACAATTGAATTAAAAAAAAAAAAAGGATAACCTTCTCCATAAACACAAAGCAAGCAGCTTAAATAACTTGGGCTCACTCTTCTGACTTTAGTTCAATAAAGAAACTGTTCGTAGGAATTTGCTACTTAAGAAATTTTCTTGGGATGTTCGTGACTAATTCCTTTAAAGAAGGCCAGGCTAGCTATGCAGGGAATGGATGTCTTCTGGGATTTGGCTTCAGCATCTGGGTGCTTCATTATATAGTCAGTGGCATTATTTCACTCAGGAAATAGTAGTAGGGCACACAAATGAGGGGAATTCAGGTGTTTAATTTCCTTTTCTACCTTAAAAACAATTTAGGCCGGGTGCAGTGGCTCAAGCCTGTAATCCCAGCACTTTGGGAGGCCGAGGCGGGTGGATCACAAGGTCGAGAGATCGAGACCAACCTGGTCAACATGGTGAAATCCCGTCTCTACTAAAAAGACAAAAAATTAGCTGGGCATGGTGGCGTGTGCCTATAATCCCAGCTACTCAGGAGGCTGAGGTAGGAGAATTGCCTGAACCCAGGAGGCAACCATGCATAATCTCATAAGCAGGTGAAAAGGGGGAAAGCAGTGATTTCAATGCCAAAATCCTTTGGTGCCCCGGAAAATACATTTGACTTAAACTTTAGAAATCGATTTTATTTGCTGTGCTTGTAATATTTCAGATTAACAGATTGCCTTTCACTGGTTCATTATACAACCTGTTTTCAAGGAGACATTATTTAATTGTAAGGAATAAATTGCTTGTGTGTGTGTGTGTGCATACAGAGTCTTAATATAATTATTTTCACTTTAGATTCTGGTGAATTTCTAAATGATCTTGGGGATACAATCTTTTGCTTATGAGTTATTTGCAAGCAGACAAAATTTCTGACATTCTATGGTTAAATCATGATTCTTATAGCCAAGTAATGGTGTAATCATTGTGAATTATGTAATAAAGAAAATGCATATAAAATACAAATTTAATAAAAGCTTTCTAAGTGGTAATTCTGACAAGTTAAAATGCAAAAAAGTAATTTATTATTATTATTATTTTAGTGGGAAGAGACCAAAGCTTGTGTGGAAAGCTGGGAGGAGACAGACTTCCATGAGCTATCAATTCACCCTCATGGAATTTAGATTCCAATTAGGTAATGAGAAGTAAGCAGAGAGTGAGAACTAAACTGTGATTCACGTAAAATGGTAGAATATTACATGTACAAGTCATAGTTTATTGCTATACAACTTTTATTTTTGTTATTGCCTTAAGCTATGGAAGCATCTCAAAGAATTTTATAGTATGAAACCAGTCTTTCCATTTTGGGGACTAAGAAAATTCTAGCACTTACCAATTGAATAACTTGGGCCTACCATCATAAAGAGAAGAAAATTTCTTGAGATTTAGGCCTCAAGTTCTCTTTCACTCTTCATATCTCCTACTGTTCTAAAGAATATGCTCTATTCATCATGAAATCACAAGGTTGCTACCCATCCTTCGTGACATCCTTGGTGTCATTTGACATTTCTTGGTAGAGGGAAGCACTAATGTATGACTCCAAGTTAGGGCAATAGGTCCAATTTCATACTTGAAAATAAAGAAACATGTGGCCTAGAGATGCCTTAGATACCTTTTTCCTCTGGAGAAATATAAGAATAGCTTAGGTAGCCATTTATTTCAGACATAAAAAAAATTTCTGGAAGACGAGGAAAAGGAACTCGCTGGAAGACATTCAAGGTCCCTTTCAACCTTGAGTATCTATGATACTTGAGGCCTCTCCTATTTCTATAGGTCTGTGGGTCTAAGAGAAAAATGCAGTACATGGATGAGTATAGAATTGTTCTTCCTTGTCAGTAATTCAGAAAACAATACAATTTATAACACCATGCTTTGTTAGTGGATATGACATCTAATTCTTAGAGAAAGATCACATCTGAATTCTGGCTAAGGTACAACTAGAATTAGAAATTCAGCTGACGTTGTTTAGTATTTCTGCCTGAACAATAATGGTCACCAGTAAAGTTCTGTGCAGGGGAAGGAGGAGAAAAATAAAAGCTGGATACTCTTAGCTACCTTTGTAAAGGGTTACCAACCACTGACTTTTGTGCAGACACCCTGTTCTTGATCCAAGCTTTTATTTATATACTTTTCCCTGACTATGACTTATGCCATCTTCATTCCTTGCCCTCATAGTATTTCTTCTAATCAGAATATTATTATCTTCTTGTCAATATCTTACCTGTCTTCAAGACTTTTCTCAAATGTCATCCTCTCTGTGAAGTCTGTTATGGTGAAGGCTATTTTCTGTCCTTTTTCAGAATCTTCAAAGCACTTGGTGCTTTATTCACAGCCCTTAATCTCTCTGACTTGTAATAAGGTTATTTGTCTTCAGTCTTATATTTTCTTCCAAACTCTGAACTGTATCTGCAGAAATTGTCTTCTCCTTCTCTCTATAGCTTTTTAATTGCCTAGCAAAATACCTGGCTTCTGGCAGGTACTGGAAATTATTTTTTATATTAAATTGAATGAAATTCTAGTGCGATCCATGCCCATTATAATGTAAATGATAGCACACCTAATAGGCTAATAAATATCAGTAACTGTTTCGTATCTACTATAAAATGCCATAAAAGATCGTGTTACGGGCTTTAGACTCAGGAAAAATATAATAAAAATCTTTTCTCTATCACTTAAATTATTTGAATAAATTAGCCTCTCTTTTTGTTATTATCTCATCTCTTAAATTGGGATATTTGTATCTTTCTTAAAAGGTGATTGTTAGATAATCCTAACAGTATTTACAATGGTATCTTAAATAAGATAATACATGAAAGCAGCTCAGCATCATGCCACAAAACTATTATTTTTATTATATCAGGTATAGGGATGTATACACAGCAACTACTATCTTCAAGAATTTTTCAGTCTGCTTGAGAAGGCAGAGAAAAAAACAGATAATTAGAATTCATTGTGACAGAGGTGTGCCTAAGTGGTTTCCCTGTAACAAGCACCTTCCTTTGAGACACCAGTTTCATGTATTCTTGCCAATGTAACTTGGTCACTAGTATCAGAAAATGTCTGCTTTTATGCCCAACAGATTAACAGCAGCCTAAACTTTCAAGCTGGGGAGCTGTGTAGAGGTTCTGAATTTATATTAGCATCAAATAAGTGTGACATATAATCCCATGGTCAGAGAAAGCTGTTTCTCCCAGCACTTTAATGTACTTTATGGGCATGAAAAGTAATAAAAGTGTTTCAGTCAGCAGTTCAAGAGTCAGACTTCTGCCTTATATATAGCTAACTGAAGGAAAGTGATAGAAATAAACTCATTAAGGATTTTAAAGCTCAGGCAGAATTTTATCCATCTCTAGTCTTACAGATGTTGGAACTGTAACCTTAAAGGAATGACTTGCCCAAAGTCACCCACCTTTTGGGTGGGAAAGCTGAGACGCTCAGGATACATTATATAGCTTTATAAAATGTCTTAATATAACACTTACACCTTTAGACCATTAACCTTAAGAGTTTAAGTAGCCTTGTCACACTTATTACACCTAAGTCACCCCTAGTAGATAGTCCTCTATTCTATATGTAATTTATCACATATAGTAATGGGAAACTCACTACTGGTCTAGGTTTGTTTCACTGTTAGACAGCTTTAAATGTTAAAAAGTTATCTTTCACTTATTTAGCTATTTTCCATCTCTGCCTTCTTATGAGCAATACAAATCAAATGTTATACTTCTGTTCAAAATAACACTGTGAGCCAAGAAAGGAAGGGAAATTTTCAGGTGTTAAAGATGAATGCATAGCTCCAAAGTGACTAGGAATAGTAATCTTATTTCACATGTAACACAAAGACAAAGCCATCAGGCTCTTAGCATTTTAAAGTTCACAAAAAGACCAGGATCATACTGGCTAGTGACTTTCTATGTAGGCTTCCTTCATAAACTAGAAATCTGTAAGATCATCATCACCACCATCCTAGAAAAACTTAGCCAAATAGGCTAAGGATATAGCTACCTGCCCTGTCTTTAGGTATAAAAATAATTATTTGGGGCAGGGAGCATGTTTGAAACCTTCAGTTTTTGCTGAATGAAGATACAGGGTATGAATTTCACTCACCATTCAATGTTAATAACAAAGAAACAAACATTGAAAACTTAAAATTGCCATGTAGCCAGTGAGCTCTGTAGGCCTGGAAAAAGACCACTAGAAAACTATACTTTAGGGTGGAAGAGATGACTATTTAATATTAAAGGCACAAATTCTACCACATACACAGTTGTGAGAAACAGCCGGAGGATACAACAAATAGGTAAACTACTCTCTAGATAGCAGGGAATATGGATTTATCTGATAGAAGCTTGAAGTATGTGTGAATTTTGACAAATAAAATAATAAAAAAAGTAATCTAGAAATTGAGATTAAGATTTCAAAGAGAAATGACTTAAGAAATGAATTTGGGAATTCGCCAAATAGAAATCTTTCTTAGGAGTGATACATAGAATTGTCAAAATGCAAACTAAATGGAGCAAATAAACACTGTATTTGCTGATAGCTTTGGAAACAAAGTTACCAAAAAGTACACGTAGACAAACAATAAAATTTCCTCCTAAATAATTTCTGGATGTGTAAAAATCATGGTATCTTTGGGTCAAAAGGTATAGTAAGTTCATATTGCAAACCCTCTTGGTTTCAAATATTTAGCAACAAATTTTTATATATTAGATGGATAGTTGAAGATAAAGCAAATAAGGTAATACGACATAACCAGAGTAATAAAAACAACATGAAATCTCAGTGGGTGAGACACAGAGGGGTATATAAAGTGTTTAGCAGTAAAAGAGCTATAATGAATTCTGTGGTCTGGATTGAAAAGCAAATAGTAGTAACTAAAGGCTTGGCTCTTGCAGTTTTACAAGTAGTAAGAGAATTCCATGTAATTTGGGTGCTTGGAGCTAGTCTTGTTACTCGGTGTCAGATACAGATTGAGATTCATTTTTATCTGAGGAGGCTGAATGTAACAGTTACATATTGCAGCCAGGGCCAGAGTTTCCATGGAATCTTGCACTTGAGAGGTGAAGGAAGAATAAGAAATATAGTCCTGAGAATAAGAAAGAAATGAAATCATTTGCTGGCTGAGTGACTGGATCTGCAGGGTTCCTCTGTTGTTGCAGGCTTAGACCTGGGAAGTCTTAGTATAAATGTGGCTCTAGATTGATGGGTTAGAAGATGTCAGTGGAAACTGCTAGACAGTGAGAGGTGAGGACAAATGGAAAGTAGAAACTTCTCCCTTAAAAGGAACCTGGAATCCCTAATTCTAATTGCATGAAGGTATTTAATGATAAGAAATACAGCAAAGAAAATCAACAATTAGATCATTAATTCCCTCTACAAGGTATTCGTTTTGTTTAGCAGTTTTAAAAAGGCTTTCTTTTTCTTTTCTGAGACAGGGTCTCACTCTGTCACCCAGGCTGGAGTGCAATGATGCAATCATGGCTCATGCAGCCCTGACCTCCTGGGCTCATGGGATCCTCTCACCTCAGCTTCCTGAGTAGCTGAGACTATAGGCATGTGCCACCACATCCAGCTAATTTTTTATTTTTAGTAGAGACGAGGTTTCGCCATGTTGCTCATGTTGGTCTTGAACTCCTGGGCTAAAGAGATTCTGCTGCCTTGACCTCCCAAAGTGCTCTGATTATAGGTGTGAGCCACTGCATTTGGCCAGTTTTACAAATACTTTTAAATAAGCATATTATTTAGTTCTGATTATTTCTTATGGCACTATTAAGTTCATTCAAAGTGGAACTAAATAAAAAAGATGTTAAAAAAGTGATGGATGATAGATTGGGAGGATTCAATTTATGGGTAATAGAAGTTCTAGAAGAAGAAAATAGAAGGGATGCCAATTAAGCAATATTTGAAGAGAGTGTGATATTGGTGAGTAATTATTTAGAATTGAAGAAAGACATGAGTCACGAAGTTTAAATGTATAACAACAGCTAAAACACACAAATAAGATAAATAAAAATGTAAATACAAGCTGCGTTCCCTGTTCAGAGTTTCACAAAGCTGCAGTTAAGGTGCTGGCCAAAGCTGGGGTTTTATCTGAGGATCAAAGTTCTCTTTCAAGCTCAACAGTCATTGTCAGAATTCAGGGCCTTGCTATTAAAGGGTTCTTCTCTCTTTTTTGCTAGTTGTCAGCTGAAGGTTGTTCTCAGCTCTTGGAGGGCACACTTTACTTTGCCACATTGCCTAAACTGCAACATGACATTTTGCTCCTTCCAAGTCGGAGGTAGAGTTTTGCATCGTCACAGCCACTTCTTTCAGGAAGGGTCCTGTTCCTTTTAAGGGTTTAACTGATTAGTTCAAGTCTAGGCAGGATAATCTCCCCCTTTGGCTAACTCAGAGTTAACTGATTTAAGACCTTACTGACATGTGTAGAATCCCTTAACCTTTGTCATATAACAGAATCTAATGCTAGGAGTTAAATCATCATATTCATAGTGCCACCAATACTCAAGTGGTGGTGGTAGTAGTGGGGTTACAGAGGGCATATACACCAGGCAGTGAAGGGGCCGTCCTAGAATTCTGCCTAGCACAGCTGGGGGGACTCCAACATCTGTTTGTTGGAAGATCTGGGGTTCCTCAAGCATCAGTCTTTAGGTGATCTCTTTATATTGTCTCTTCATCGTAACCTCAAGATTGCTGTTTCTTTTTAAATAGCAGCTCAAAATTTTCTGAGTGAGGGTCCCAAAGGAAACACACAGAAACTACATGGGCTATTTTTTACCTTATCTGTAAAATTACTTCTACAGAAAATAATTTAAACATTGACTCAAGAAAAAGTTGTAAAAGGGAATAAGCCAAGAAAATATTAAAAATTTCATTGGTATTCAAAACTATACTATCCAGACATTCCAGAAAAAAGATATGAAGTCTAGATAATTTTATTAATGACTTTCTTTTAAACTTTCATATAGACATAGTTTCAGAGAGCAAAGTGGGAAAGCTGGTGATTTATTTTCTTGAGATAATATAAAATAAAAACAGAAGAAAACTTTTTAACTTGATAAAATATATCTATGAAATCTTTAAAAAATTACATTAAAGGATAAATATTAGGAAGATTATTATTAAAGTCAAGAAAAATACAAGGTTTCTATGATAGCTGCTTAAACTCAACATTATAATGGAAGTATCAGATCATGTACTGTTAAAGAGAATAATCTGATTGAGAATTGGGAGGGAATAAATACAATGTTCATTACTTTTTTAAGAACATAATTTATGCAGTTTTCAAGCTATAAAAACTTATCAAGTAAACAAATAAGGTGGTTGGTACAAGGTCATCATCATTATTCATAAGAAATTACTCAACACTGAGTATGTGCTGGATGCTACTGAAGCTGATCTCCTTGGATTAATCTATTTCATCCTCTGTGGAACTGAGAGCTGTTTCTAGCCAACAACTAACAGGTAAATGGGCACTTCAATCCGAGAACTCCAAGGAAATGAATTCTGTAAACAACCTAAATAATCTTGAAAAAACTTACAAGTGATTTGACTTGAGGAATTAGAGCTAGAATGGCCTTTGAAAACGTATAACAATCTGCTTATTTAACAGAGGAAAAACCAAGATTGAGCCATGTAAAGAAGCCACCGGTCACCAGCTGCTGGGTGGCAGAGCCAGGCAATACATTCCACACTGTTGGGCTGTCATTGTTTTGTACTTTTGGCATTATTGTGGCATAGAATCCAATTTTCATAGTTATAAAACAAAATGAAAGAGATATACAATCTCTCAGAGTACCTCTAGTTTAACATTTGAGGATTTTTAAATAAATGCAAACTGTATTTTCCTTTTCTTGACCCACTAAAGCAGTCTCCCTTTCTGTATCTGGAGCATTTATGCATCAGTATCCTTTTATGTATCTATAGAGCGGTATGTAGGCTCAGTAGAGGACAAGTAGTGATGTTTGGAAGTAAACAGATAAGATTTGCCCTTGTGTAAACAATTCCAGATGGATCTCAGCAAAACAGCTTGAAAGGGCAGCCTTACAGAATCACACCACTGCAGCAAGAACAAGCACTCGGTAATGGGGCAGGGTTTATTTGCCTGCACACTGCATTTGCTTTCGGTTAGATGGAGGGGCAAGACTTCTGCTAGACCCATAGAAAGACACTCCGCTTCTTTTTATGTCTTAGTCCCCTAGGTAGTATGTTAACGTGGGGGGTGACAGATGAAATGCTTTGATTTGTCGTTTATACCACTGTACGCAGATGGTTCTTAGGCAGCTATATGATCTTTTTCAATACTATTTACTGCATTTGCATCCTGTCCCAGGAGACCAGGTGTAAAATCCAGCACTAAGCAGTTTTTGCTAGCTGTGAATTGCATTGAGCCAAAGGGGCTATGTGGCTGGACTTTGGAATTTGAAATGTCATTACTTATACCATGAAATCCAACTGCCTGTAAACCAAAGTTCTAAAATATACTCTAAAGAGAAATCTTCTCATTTTAAAAGATATTATTAATTTGGGTTATCACGTAAGATATATGACTATTTTTCCTGGTATAAACGTGGACATTTAAAAAATTGACTTTTTTTATTTGCTAATATAATTTATTACTATTATTTTTCTGAGACAGGGTCTTCCACTGTCACCCATGCTGGAGTGCAGTGGTGCAACATGGCTCATTGAAATCTTGATAAATAGAAGCTATAAAATAGAACCAATGGAAATTCTAGGACTAAATAAGATAAACATACCCTTCATCTTGTGGTAGGGATGGGCCCACATTGTAATGGATCTCTTGGGTCTAGTAATCCTCTAGATAGCCCCAGCCTCCTGAGTAGCTAGGACTACAGCTGCACATCATCATGCTGGCTAAGTTTTAAATTTTTGCTAGAGAGTCTCACTTTGTTGCCCAGGCTAGTCTTGAACTCCTGAACTCAAACAATTCCCCTACCTGAGCATTCCAGTGCTCATGTAATTTTTGAGTACTGTGTTTTAATTAAATTTAACAGATATTTATTGACGCTATGTATAAGGGTTGCTACAGATGAAATGATAGATAAATTGCAGTTACCACTGTCAAGTAGTCCACAGTCCAGAGGAAAGAATATGGCATGAATTGAAAAACTACATAAAAAATGCAAGATGTGCCTCTTTGGAAGGTTAGAGGAAGAAGTGATTATCAGTTGGGTGATATCATACATGCTTTTAGGGTGAGTTGGTGTTATGTTTGCTTAACCCTGAAGAAAGGCAAGAATTTCAACAGAATGTAAGATGTTCTTTTCACACATGAAAATCACCCTGATGTAGGAAGGTATAAACTGCATATAATACAGAGCAAGAAGTGACAAATAGGTCTGTATAGCTAAAGCTGAATTCTGTGCCTTCATAGTGTTTTGAATTTTTAACATTCACTGCATGTGAACCATTAATCTTTCAAATAGAGTTATGTCCCACATTTACAGAGAATGTAGCCAAGACACAGATAATGATACCAGCTAACAGTTACTGGGGCATCATGTGCCAGGCACTATCTTAAGATGCCTTCAAGAGTTCTCCTAATCTGTAAAACAACCCTATGAAGCTGTATTATATTAACCCCACTTTACTGGTAGGGAACTGAGCTACAGAGGTTAAAAAACTTATCCATAGTTAGAGAACTACTAAGGATAAAGCTTGGATTTGAACCAGCTTAGATGAATTAACTGCTTCATTATAGAAATTACTTATCTGAGCTCACATCTGTTATAGAATGTGGACTTATACACTGATTTTCCAGTCCATGTTGTGTGTGTGTTTTTAAAACTTACCAGTTATAAAGTGAAAAGTGAAAAAAAAAAGATGAGGTAAAGAAGTTTAGAATTATGTAAACAATAATCAGTTAAAATGTTTGAGCAGAGAGATACTCAAAACTAATATTCAGCCTAGATTGAAAGGAGAGATAAGCTGTAAAAGAGAGAATATACAAAGCAACTGAAAGTTCAGGCTTGCATGCATGAGGCCTGTATTAGTATTTTTCCAGAACTCTTGGCATGGTCAGGCTATAGGTAGGTGGTTCCTGAAAGGTCATGAAGTTTCCTTGAAGGAGTTTGCTCTTTATTCCTAAAGAAATTCTTCAGCCCCAAATTGAGCATAAATTGATGGATCTTCATGTGATTGGTTCCATTTTGACTCATTTCGGGTATTCAAATTTGTTTCCTTTTTCTGTTTTTAAAGAGATGTATAAGGCAAGATTCTGCTTCTTCTAATGGCCAAATGAGCTCATACCAGACTTACTTTCACATAGATAACAACCATAAACTCTGGGCAAAATACGAAAAGTAACTTTGTAAGAGATCTGGAGAGTGAACATGAGGTGAACTGAAAGTTGGAGAAAGGGGTGTTCACGGAGTAAGTGTTCTAGTATCTGAACCTGAAGGCAGTGCCATGTGTAAAGACAACTCAATAATTT
Source organism: Saimiri boliviensis (assembly GCF_048565385.1). Lineage (NCBI taxonomy): Eukaryota > Metazoa > Chordata > Mammalia > Primates > Cebidae > Saimiri > Saimiri boliviensis. The sequence goes on from NC_133456.1 coordinate 79,875,454, forward strand.
CAGACTTCTCGACCTGAACCATCAGAGGACAGAGCTTAGCATATTTACAAATCTGGATAGCAAGGGTAGAATCCCAGAAAATATAAAGACAGAGCAGAGGACCTCTAAGTCAGTATATAAACTTTGCTCAAATTTCTAGTTAATCTCTGAACCACCCATGTGTGGGTATACTCTAAGCCTGGTGAGACAAAACAAAACAAAACAAAAAAGAAACAAAAACTGGGTTAAGTTGAGCTACTGTTCAGGAGACCACGTTTGAAGTTTATGTCCAACCAAGTAATGACCTACCATGGAATAATATTATCATTCTTTTGAAGAATAAATATGACCCATTTTTAAGAGAATAAATAATCAATGGAAGCTAAATCTGAGATGGCCCAAATGTTAGAATAAGCAGATAAATATTTCAAGGCAATTAATATACTCTGCTTAGTGAGATATAGGAAAATGCACTCATAATAAATGAAAGATAGGACATAACACTGGAGAAATAAAAGCTGTAATATAGAACCAATGGAAATTCTAGGACTAAATAGGGTGAACATGCACTTCATCTTGTAGTGGGGATGTGTCCTCAATGTGATGAAACTCAGAGCCAAATAGACCTGAGAATTATAATTTGAGAAATACCCTGAAGATGCCATGACTTTGAAAACTTTTCCAACCCACTCCAAAATGCCAGAAGGGCAACTCGGACAAAGTTTTAACCAAATTTCAGTGGTTGAAGAAAGTTCTTAAAAGTATTTCTCCATGAAATAAACTGATGGGAATTTCATGATTAGAAAATAACCCTTTAAAAAGCTATTGTCCGAAAGCAAAGACTTGTTGCTGAAATAAAATGAGAGGGAGAGAAAACAGTGAGATATAACACCAGTGAGATGAAGACTTCAGAGTGAAAATACTGATGCCCTCTTCACTTTTGCCTACTGCTTCCACCTAGAAGAAAATTCAAGCGTGTTCTTTAGGATATGTTCATTTGCTTATCTCATTTAATTGGCTATGTTTCCCATACTTTCAGGAATAATTTGAGAATATTTCAAATAGCATGTATAATTAATGTGAATAGATATCAATACAGATTTAAAAAATCATATCAAGAAATAAACCAAAATAATAATTACTCAAAAATCCTGGGATACAATGGTTACAAAATTGGATGTTCTATTTTGCTTTGACAGAAATTTAAAGAAAATGTTTATATGCAATAATAAGTGACTTAATTATTTTTTTTTTTTTTTTTCTTTTTTTTTTTTTTTTTTTTTTTTTTGAGATGGAGTTTCGCTCTTGTTACCCAGGCTGGAGTGCAATGGCGCGATCTCGGCTCACCACAACCTCCGCCTCCTGGGTTCAGGCAATTCTCCTGCCTCAGCCTCCTGAGTAGCTGGGATTATAGGCACACGCCACCATGCCCAGCTAATTTTTTATATTTTTAGTAGAGACGGGGTTTCACCATGTTGACCAGGTTGGTCTCGATCTCTCAACCTCGTGATCCACCCGCCTCGGCCTCCCAAAGTGCTGGGATTACAGGCTTGAGCCACCGCGCCCGGCCATAAGTGACTTAATAATTACTTCTCAGTAATTAAACTGTTAATTATGAAGAATATGTATTGACATGGAAAATGCTTCCACTATGATTGACAAAATCAAATTAATAAAATTATGGTAGGTTTTTCTTTATGTAATTATATTTATACAATAAATAAACTTTAAAATGACTTTGCCCTTTGGCAACTAAGAATAAAAGGAAAACAGGATTGGGTTTTACTTTGCTCATGAGATGAATATTAATCTCTATATAAAAGAAAACCATTAAAAACATGAGAGTTTTGGAATTGCTTCAGGCTTGGAGAAGCTCTAAGATTTTTGGTGTGCCCTAATAAAGAGCACAGGTTTGGGAGCTCTTATCTATCTCTGTTCCATCAACCCAGAGCAAACCAGATTACAACCTGAAGATGGGCTAGGCCACATTAACTGTGTTGTTATTTGATCATGCTAATGAGACCTGGATATTATGGATGTTTTCCAAGACATTCTTTAAGCATAATTTTCAACTCACAAGCTACCTTAGAACAGAGGCAATTTAAATCACAGTTCAATCAATAATGCAAATAGAGGAGGCCAGGAGGAGGAAAATAGCTCATTATAAATGATTTCCTGAGTTTCAGATAAAATTTGCAGATTTTTGCAGTTCTTGGAGAAAATGAGGGGATAGCAAGTCCTCTGTTAAGTTTTTATCTTCTTGGTAAACGTGTGTTTAAGTCCCAAAGGCAGTGCCATACTCATAATTCAGTTGGTAACCTGCCTGGCACAAGGGAGAGGCCAAAGAGACTGAACAAAACCCCTGAAGTCACAGGGACTGAATCATGCCTTTATGCTAGTTCGGTTCATGTATGTGATGGTTAATTTTGCTAGTCAACTTGATTGGTCAATAGGGTTCCTAGATATTTGGTTAAATATTATTTCTGGGTGTGTCTGTGAGGGTATTTCAGATGAGATCAGCATCTGAATCAGAAAACTATGTAAAGCAGCTTACCCTCACCAACATGAGTGGGTGTCATCAATTCTTTGAGGGCCTAGATAGAACAAAAAGGTGGGGGAAGGAAGAATTTACTCTCTCAGTGACTACTGAACTGGGATGTCTCCTCTTGCCCTCAGACTAAGACTTACACAATCAGCAGTCCTGGTTCTCAGGCCTCTGGACTCAGACTGGAACTATACTGGCTTTCCTGGGTAACCAGCTTGCAGGTGGCAGATGGTGGAACTTTTCAGCCACTATGACCACATAAATCAATTACTTCTAATGAATCTCTCTCTCTGGCTCTGTCTCTCTCTCTCTCTCTCTCTCTCTCTCTCTCTCTCCCTCTCTCTCTCTCTCTGTCTCCCCCCCACCCCCCACCTACACCTGCTCTGCTCTCCCTGTGTGTGTATGTGTGTATAGACAGAAAGACAGACAGATAAATACATAATCTCCTATTTGTTCTGTTTATCTGGAGAATCATATATATATATATATATGAAAGTTTTTAAAGGACTATTGACTCACAGGATCACAAGGTGAAGCCCCACAATAGGCCATCTGCAAGATGAGGAGCAAGAAAGCCAGTCTGAGTCCCAAAACCTCAAAAGTAGGGAAGCTGACAGTGCAGCCTTGTCTGTGGCCAAAGGCCCGAGAGCCCCTGGCGAACCACTGGTTTAGTCCAATAGTCCAAAAGCTAAAGAACCTGGAGTCTGATGTTTGAGGGCAGGGAGCACCCAGCACAGGAGAAAGATGGAGGCCAGAAGACTCAGCTAGTCTAGTCCTTCCACGTTCCTCTGTCTGCTTTTATCTTAGCTGCACTGGCAGCTGATTAGATGGTGCCCACGCAGATTGAGGGTTGGGTTTGCATCTCCCAGTTCACTGACTCAAATGTTAATCTTCTTTGGCGACACCCTCACAGACACACCCAGGAACAGTACCTTGCATCCTTCAATTCAAGTTAACACTCAATATTAATCATCATAGGTTTGAACTGCATGGTTCCACTTATTTGCAGAGGTTTTTCCTATGCAGATCCAAAGTGCTATATTCTAGGGATGCAAAATTCACGCATAGGGAGGGCCAACTTTTCATTTACACAGGTTCCAGAGGGCTGAGTGTGGGGCTTTGCGTGTGTGCAGATTTGAGTCTATGCAGGTGGTCCTGGAACCAATCTCCTGAGTACATTGAGGGACAACTGTACAATTTTCTTATAGACTACCTGAATTTTAAGGCTTTTCTATGATTCTGTGTCAGAGAAGTCTCTCTCTTCTCCCAATCCAACAGTTCTTAGTTTACAGTCTTCTTATGGCACTTATCATGTTCTGGTTTCTATTATTGTTATTTAAGGCAATATAAAATAATCATTGACTTTGATGTTAGATAGATTTGGTATGAAATTCCGATTCTCTGACCAGTATTTACATAGCATCAGATTAGCTTTCTTAAATTCTTTAAGCCTCATATTTCTCATTAATAAAATAGAGATAACCATACCAAACTCATATGTTCTTCTGAGAATTGTGTGAGATAAAACATGTAAAATGTTAGCACAAATCTGAAAAATAATAAATGCTCAGTAAATTGTAGCAGCATATGCTCACATCATCTCTTTCATTAAATTTCAGCCTCTTAAAAGTGAACTTCTCCATATTAATCTATTTCTGCACTATAAAGTCAAAGAAGTTAAGAAATAATGCCAACATCGTTTCTGGAGAGAAAAGATTCCTGAATTATAAGCATATGGTATGTAGATAAAGCACTTGTTAATCACCATTTACCAACTCTAGTCTCTCTGTCTGAGTGAATATTGATTACGGAGAAGTTCTTGACCTTTCCTGTTGGTTCGCTGGTTTGCTTGCTTCTTGCGTTTTGCTCTGGTACATCTGATAGATGAGGTTGTGCAATACCTAAGGAGTTACTCTAACTTTGTCTCCCATATAACATAATAAGCAGAAAGGCAAGAAGTGTGACTGAAGTTATTAAAAGGGAAACTTTATATCTGTTCCAATTTTTAAAGAAAAGACACACCATTAAAAAAAAAAAAACCCTAACACTTTAGCTATTACTCTACCCAAATTATTTGTAATAGACTCCACAACTGATGCAAATCATGAACATGTGCCATGACTCAGCAGTTGAAAGAAGTTTTAATGATTTGTATTTTTCAAAGATCAACTTTATTTGACCTGAGGAGGATTTTCAGTTCCTTAATTCCTTTCTGTTCTCTTTTTAGAGTTTTGATTATTCAATAATATATTTTCCTTTAAAAATTTGTATTCTTATAATGATGCCTGAGGTGGTTTTCTGTATAGTTAAGGTACTTTGGTTAATTCCAAATTTTTACGATACCTATTTTCATTTTTTATGTGTTTTTCACATATCTTTATAATTGCTTAAATCAGTCAGCTCTTGTTTATGTTCATTTTCCTAAAAGAAAAACCTATTTGGTTTATACACTTGTCACTCACGGTCTCTTACACAATACCCTTTATATTTACAATATTTAAGTCAACAGATGGAAGATTGTCGTGGAAGGTAAATCAGTGAGATAATTCACTAGAGACTCACATCCAGGCATATGTATTGTTCCCTCTATATAACTGAGCTGTATTTCTATTTAGTTAAGAGCAATAATTTTTTTAAAACTCCAGAAAAATTCAGGATTTCAACAAAATTTGTTAACTTCTTCAGCCTTGAAGATGTCTACTTACTTAATCACAATGGAAACTCTACCTTGTTCTGCTTTCAAGGACACACCTGATAACTCTAATTTCAAGGTGCCTGGAAAGATAAAATAATACAAGAACTGAGCCAGAAAATGATATTTCTTACTGTTTTTGTTGCATTCTTCTTTGGGGACAACTAAACAATGTACGTCTCCTTAGAAGGTGACTTTGAAATTCAGCTCTTAAAAAAAATGGCTCCAATTTCTTAGATGTAGTGAGTGCATCTGGAGACTGCAGTAGCTGTAGCATGAAGTAAAGGAGTCTTCATTCTCTGGTGTAATAATCCTGGCTCTGAGGATCATGGAGAAGAATTTAATGATCTACCCATTGTGCCCATCTATATTGTTTCTGAGGAACAGGCTTTCTGCTGAGAGAAAAATCTGCCAAATTCAGATTATGGGTAAAATCATGGGACATACAATTAGCCTCACAAATTTTCAGGGGCTTTTAAGAGTTACTCACTCTTAAATTACTTCAATCCTTAGGTATCTCAAAATTCAGCCATTATAGAAGCAAAAATAAATGTCAGTTTTAATCTCTCAATCAGTGATTTCTCAAAATGAATCTAGCAAACTGTCCAACATCCATCTTCCAATGTGCCTGCGAGGAAGAAACTGGAGCAAAAAAGATGGAAACCCCAGCAAGGTAGATGAGTAATGATGATTGCATCTTTCCAATTTATCTTCTCTCTCTCACAAAATAAATGGTGGGATCTGAGATTTCTGTGGGGCTGTTTGTTAGTGATGACAACTGTATGAGCTTGGTTGGAAAAGGTGTTCTCTCCTGAGTTGTTGAGTCATGTGAGGCCACTTGCAATTTTTTTCCCCCTGAAAATGACAAAGAGTGATAATTTAATTTCTGGATCCTAATGGCCACAAAGCTATTTTTGCCCAGGTTCCTTTCTTTTTAAAATAAAATAAGCAATTCTTCCTAGATTCCCTTCATTTCAGATACACATCTCAAGACATAATTTCAAGGAATATGATGTGTCGAGAGCTGAAATGTTAAACATAGAACAACAATTAGAACTTCTAAAAAATAGTTTATTCAAAATACTTATTAAACATATTTTAAGTGAAGTATCATGCTAAAAATGTGGGGGTGGAGGTGACAAATATACAACATATTTCTGTATTCAAGGAGTTGTTCATTCTTTGAGGGAAATCAACATGTAAAAAATAATGAAGAACTTCCAGAATAGAATCAGAAGCAGCATTGTTATAATGAGTAGCCATTTTAAGTACTTAGTGAAGACAATCTGGTTATATATACATAATATATATGTTTGGTTATATATACATCATATATATATATATATTAGTTTGTATACATAAACAGCAAATAAATATTTTTGTAATTAACCAGTCCCCACTTACATCTAGAATTCTAATCAAGGACACACATGGAACAACAATTATTCTCATCAGTAAGCCTCTAACCTCTACCATCTACCCCATATGTAGACCTTGGGCTATAACCAAAGCTTTGCTAGTTTTCATGTTGTATGCCAGAAATGAGTTTTCCTGGTGAATCTGGTATACTCTTAGTATGATTAGTAGATTTCATACACATTCATGCATGATGTCTAAAAATCTAGTAAGACCACTATTCTCACTTTTTTTTTTGAGACAAACTCTGTCGCCAGACTGGAGTGCAATGGTGTGATCTCTACTCAGTGCAACCTCCACCTCCTGGGTACAAGTGATTCTCCTGCCTCAGCCTCAAAGTAGCTGGTATTACAGGCCCCTGCCACCACATCCAGCTAATTTTTGTGTTTTTAGTAGAGACGAGGTTTCACCATGTTGGTCAGGCTGGTCTTGAACTCCTGAGCTCAGGCGATCCAACCACCTAGGTCTCCCAAAGTGCTGGGATTACAGGCATGAGCCACTGTACCTGGCCCAAAGCCACCATTCTTAATCAAATAAATCCCCCAAAATCTAATAATAGCTAGCTGTAAACTCTGATTTCTGCAAGCCCAGTGAAAACTGTAGGGGTAACAACTCTAAAGACTACAGATTTCTGCTTCTAGAATTTTGATATGGCTATATCCAGTGAATTTTTCTTGCACGATGGCATTTTAATCACTGAAAGGAGAAGGCTGTATTTTTTTAAGCCCTAGTACAGATTGCATAATTTATATTGTGCTAATTTGCTAATAAGTGTTTCATTAATAAATGTCACTTTGTAGGCAAAATTTGTCTGAGATTTGCTCTCTTTATAACTTGGTAACAAGGTTGTGGAGGAGAGCTAACCAAACTCTTAACTTCTTTAGCAACTACCGTTACCTACCAAAAGACCTTGGGCTTGGGCGTGACAAATATGACAAATAGGCTGAGGATAGTTTAAAAAAGCATCTCTACAGTTTGAAAGAGGGAATAATTAAGCATGGGAGTGGAGAATATATCTAGGTACCAGTAAATACTATAGTTCATAAATATGTTCCCTTTTCGGTATTGAGCCTATCCAAGATAAATGGTTTTTTTCACCTCCTGAGCTGTTTTTTTCAAAAATTGAGAGTTAATTTCTGGCAGATGTAACTATATCTTACAGGGTCATCCACCTTGGCTACTTTCCTTGTTGCATATAATATAGTCAGTGTTTCACTGGAGAGAACATGGAGTCCAGAAAGAGAAGACACATGAATGTGACATTGAGCTAATTGATTTTTGCATTAATTTACATTTTTATATATTGGTTTTTATGCATTAGATTTCTAAACAGGTTTTATAATTTGATTTGCAAATTCATGCCTTTAGATAGCTATCATTTAGCTATCTAAAATCATTCATTATTATGACTTCCATAGAATTAAAAAAAGGCAAGAAAGAAAATGTGTATTCAATCTTAGTATGTTATAAGAAGAGTTGGAGTATCTGAAAATAATGAAGGAAAAGTGTAGCTATTAGGGTTATATTCATAGTAGATGGAAACAAATGGTCAACATTTTAGATGGCTATGAGAGGCAATGGGAGTAGTATCTCTGGATGGTGGTAACTGGGCATGTCTGTTTCCTTCTCTTCCTGGAAAGAGCTTTTGTAGGTCATTTACCAACTATTCTTTATTAATGCCTCCTTAAGTAGGTGATCTATGTCCAGATTTGAAATGTCATTTTCAGAAGAATTTCATGAACATGGGGAGTTTCCAACAAGAAAAATCTGAAATAAAATGGAAAAGTGGAGACTAGGATTCATGTCATTAGTACATCTAAGTTTAAAAGGGTTATTAAAACCCATTGTTGAAAAGTTTGGTCAAAGTTTTTGTTTTTCAACCTTGTCTGCATCTTAGAATTATGTAGAAAGATTTAAAAAAACTGATCACCCAGGCCACATACAAGGTGAATTACATATGCATCTCTGAAAGTGGGCCCCAGGCATCAATATTTTAATAAATGTCCAGGAAATTTCAGCATAGAGCAACATTGAGAAATTACTGGTCCAAATGATAGCAAAAATGTTGTCAAACTATCTGACAATTTAATTGGCAAGGACATTTATGAAAATTTAAAATAATTTAAAAATAAAACTTATGGCTGTTGAAAGTTGTGTTAAAGGTGAGATTGTTCAATCACTGTAACTAACGATACAGACATAACTGCGGTTTTATTTAAACAACACTTGACAAAACGTAAGGTAAGTCATTATGAAACTTTTCTGTACCAAGGATCCTAAAATTCAAGTCCATGTATTTCTGAAACCATCAATAAGAAATACTCTAGAAACATATTTTTATCCTTTGGTAGGAAACAAAAAAGAAAGATGTAGTCCAGGCATCCCCAAACTACGGCCTGTGGGCCACATGCGGCCCCCTGAGGCCATTTATCCGACCCCCTGCCGCACTTCAGGAAGGGGCACCTCTTTCATTGGTGGTCAGTGAGAGGAGCACAGTATGTGGCGGCCCTCCAACGGTCTGAGGGAGAGTGAACTGGAACCCTGTGTAAAAAGTTTGGGGACACCTGATGTAGTCATAGAAATTGGAATATGGAGTCAACAGAGATAAATACATGTCAGAAATGCATGAAATAAATATACCTGCCATCTTCTTTTAAGTCTTTAGCTATAAAGATTAAACTACTTTTCTCCTGCATTCCATTCTAAAGTCAGCCAGTACAAAATAGAGGGATGCTTTATCATTGACTTTGACAGAAAACTGATATTGCTGGGAAGTAATAAGAAAATAGTGGCTGTGTGACCATGTCTTATTCTTTTGGATTTCTCAACATTAATAAAGTTGTATGAAATGTCCCAATATATTTACGGAAATAGTTTAAGAACAATTGGTCAGAAATATTTTCACAACTAGGCAATCAACTTTGACATAGTTTTCAATGAATTCTAACATAAGCATTAGTACCATTTGTTACAGTGGATTCTGTGGCTTTGTTGTTTCTCAAAATTATAAAAGCTTCTAAAACTTTAGGAGATAATAAAAGTACTTTTCTACTTGCTCACCCCATTTTATTTCATATTTTTCAGAGAAGTAAAGTAGAATACACTACATCCAAGACCATCACTAGTGAAAGTTTTCCTAAAATAATTTGAACTTAATAGGTGCTTTTTTATTTCTCAGATGTAACAGACAGCATATTAAAGATCCCTAGGTTAGTTAACATATGAAACAGGAGTTTCCTTCGCAATAACAACACAGTGGTTTTTTGTTGTTTTTTTCTTTTTATGATGATGTTTGGTTCCAAATTTTCATCTTTTCAGCCTGAGAATAATACCGTCATGTGTTCTGTCTCTTTTGGCTAGGATTCTTACGTTCCTATTGAAAAGGAAGAAATGTTGATGATTTATCTAGGTAGGCATTGAAAGCCTAAATCATCCTAAATTTATCTTGGATGACTTATCACTCCCTATTATTAAAAATATCCCAAAGTGTGACATGCAGAGCAAATGATACCTGTAAGCAGCTCATTAAAAAAGGTAGTTGGGCCTATAAAGTTTCTAAACTTCTCCATACAATATCTTCTTTAGAGATTCATAATTCACATTCTGCAAAGACTATTGTTTGTGAAAATCTGATGTAAATCTATCCAGAGCAGACAGAATATGAACATTCTGGCTATAATAAGAATACTGACTTGAACTGGTTAAGCATAAGAAATTGTGAGAAGAAAGACAAAAAATCACATACTATACACAAAGCTTTGAGAAGGGTTGTGTGAGTATTACTCAAGTGAATTGCACATGTGTGTTAGCCCATTCTTGCATCACTATTAAGAAATACCTGAGACTGGGTAATTTACAAAGTAAAGAGGTTTAATTGACTCATGATTCTGCAGGCTGTACAGGAAGCATGGTGGGCATCTGCTTGGCTTCTGTGAAGGCTTCAGAAAACTTATAATCATCATGGCAGGTGAAGAGTGGAGCAGGTATGTCACGTGGTCAGAGCAGCAGCAAGAGAGAGAGAGAGAGGGGAGTGCTACATACTTTTAAAGGACCAGCTCTCAAGAGAACTCACTATCATGAGAACAGTTCCAAGGGGGATGGTGCTAAACCATGTGTGAGAAACCCACCCTCATGATCCCCTAGGCCCTACGTCCAACATTGGGGATTAGATTTCAATATGAGATTTGGACGGGGACACATCTCCACACTGTATCAGCATGAATCGTTTTCTAACATAACTTAACATCTGATAGAGGATATAAAATAAGTCTAGAAAACATGAAGAAGATTGTTAAATGGGCCACAAGAGAGGTACAGATAGAATGCTATGAGTATTCTGTGCTAGGACAGATTATTACCAGCTGGATATAGGATGGACTTAGAAATCTTCATAGTACGATAGCATTGACTGAACTTCAGCTGATAGACTTGAACAGGGAAGGAAAGCATGTTAGGGAGAGATGGATATATAGGCAAAGAGGCTGAAAGGTGTGGATCATGCTTGGAGCAATGTTCTGTATTTGGATAGGTGTAGGGTGGGAATAAATGGGAAAAGGCAAGAAAGAAACCTGTTTAGATTCTGGAGGGTCTTGAATTCCAGGCTCAGCAGTTAGCTTAGTAGATAACTAATTAGTGATAATTAGCTGTAATTAATCATGTCTGTTCTGCATGTCATTAGGGATACGTGATACCAATTTACCCCAATGGTCCTAATCACTAGAACGTATTCACCTGGAACTTGAGAGCAGCATCAAATGAGAAGAAACGGGAGAACAAGACAAAGTTAATACTGTCCTCAAGTCTTTAGAAAAGGAGTCTAGAACAGAGCTTTATATATAAAATAGAGCTTTATCTATAAAGAACATACTTTATTGTGCATGCTCAGTACCTGGAATCCTTGTTAAAATGCAGATTCTGACTCTATCTCCGAAATGGAGTCTGAAACTCTTCAATTCTAGTAAGTTTTTTTCATTGTTTGCTTGATTGTTTGTTTGGCTTTGCTCATTTGTAGACCACATACTAAGTTGTAATTATTTTTAGATAAATTCCAAACTTTACTGCACGTCAGAATCACTTATAGACCTTTAAAAGTCACCAACTTTTAAGTAGGCCTGAAGCCTACTTAGATTCTGATTTACCTGGATGTTGGTATCAGTATTTTAGAAAGTACCCCCCCTCCGCAAAAAAAAAATTTCAATGTATGGCCAGTGCTGAGAGCACTGCTCTGGGTTATGTCTTAAGTTGGTGTTTCCCAACCCTGAACGCACATTAGAATCACTCAGTGAGATTTTAAAAATACAAGTGCTCTGGCAGCATGGCAGATCAATTAAATAAGACTCTCTAGGGGAGGATCCTGTGTGTAGGTGTGTTGCAGAAACTCCCCAGGTGATTCTAAAATGCAGCAAAGTTTAGAATTACTTACCTAGAGCTATTTCATATTTTTAAAAAAAATCTCTTCTGTCGTGGCTGAAGAGATAATTTCAGGGGAAGTCTAAGCCTTTAAAGCTGTTTAAGAGCCAGGTGCACATACTATTCCATTGTCAAACTACTGAAATTTAACAACCTGTATGTAGCTCATCAGGCTACAAATCCTGCAGTATCAACGCAGACAAGGCCAGCTGCTTAGTGCCTTTGGTTTAGACGTGAAGAAATAAAATGGATTTATTTTTGTCTGGAATAAAAGCTGTTTAAAAATAAATACCTGTGGAGAGAAGATCCTATTATTTTGTTGAAAGTCAGTGCCCTTCAGTTCAGTGATCCCTTATAGGTCTGCATTGTTAATACGTGGCTATAAATATTCTCACTGAAAAACCCAGAAAATAACTATAAAATCACTGTAGACTAGTGTTAAGAAAGTGGTATTTGAATTAGGAGAACATAATCCAGCAGCAGGAATGGTGGTGAGATGGGAGGGAACTCAGAAGGTTTGACCCTCGTTCTGTTATTGATGCACTTCTGTGCATCTCAGTTTCATGGTATATCAAATGGGGAAAAATGGCAACTATATATAGGGTTGTATAAGGACATAATATATATTTTCACTTTGTTGTAAACTTAAATGTGTAATACAAATGTCAACAATTAATGGAACACTATATTCAGTACCCTAGGAGTGATGATAAATAACACTGATGTTGTTAATCCCTTTTTTCCTTGTAATCATTGCTTTCAAGTGTGCAGGTGCTTGATACTGGTATTTAAAACTTTGTTTAAGATTTGATGAACAGTTCTTAATATAAAATGATCATTTGGGAGGAAATCAGGGATAAGAGAAAAAAACAATTTCCATCCTGAACCAGCCTTATTTTATTTTTTTATACCACTCAGGATGGTTTTAATTTTAGTGGTATAAAATATCATTGTATCATTATTAGTAAAATGAAAATCATTATGTAGACATGGGTTAACAAGGTTAAATTTGTGTTATTTGTGCTGAATAGGTAGGTTAGAAATATAAGTCTTAAGTTGTTTATGGACTTAGACTAGGAAGTCCATTGGGAATCAGAATTATTAATATCAAATATTAAAACTGTTTAAGATTGAGATGTCATTCTGGGCTCTCGGAGATTCTAAGTGAAATAAAACATGTTCTTGATCTTCATAATTATGTACTGAGTTGTGATTTCAACTAGATTAATTAGGTATAGAAAAGTCAACCATAGCATTGAATTTAGAGATAAAACAAAACATGGCAGAAACCATACAGATTTGTGATGAAGAGACTTCTTAATTTCATTTGTTTTTAACCTGGTACTTTTCTCATAGTACTAATTATAAGACTCTATTGATACCTGGAATTGGGGTGATACCAAATACAGTGCCACATACCTTCAGACAAATTGATTCATTGATATACTCAGATATAGAGATGTGAGAAAAGGCTTGAGTGTTAGACATCTGACCTATAATTTTTTAATAGCTGGAATCAAATAATATAATTTATGTTAAAATGCCTGATATTGTGTGTGACACTTATGCAACTATTTTGGTTTTCTTCCTCTTTAGTAATGTGAAGCAATTGTGGAGCTTTTTTTTTTTTAATGTTTAAAGAGTAGTTTATTAAATAGTAGGTATGACAGAATCCTATTTGGATAATAACATTTTTATATTACAAAATGAAAAAATGTATATATTATGTATGCAGTGAAAGAATAGTATAAGGAAATACACTAAAATGTTAATTGTGACCATCCTTTGGAGGCAATGTTATAGGAATATTTTTTTCTTTGTTCTGCATAATTATGTCTGTGACTTTTTCATAATAAAATATATTTCTTTGGAAATCAAAGTAAGAAAAAATGATCATGTGGAAATATATACCTAGGAGTTTGGGTTTATTTTGAAAGGAAAATGTTGTGATGAGAGATTCCTTGCAACAATTTTTCACAGAAGCACAAGATGAATGTGTATCAGTTCCTCCTGAGGGAGAATCACAAAGTATTTGCTCTTAGGCTCTTGATCTGAGCCCTGAGGAATCTTATTTTCAATTTTTTTTATTATTATACTTTATGTTCTGGGGTACATGTGCAGATCTTGCAGGATTGTTACATAGGTATACGCATGCCATCGTGGTTTGCTGCCTTCATCCCCCATCACCTACATTAGGTATTTCTCCTAATGTTATACCTCCCAATCTCCCCACCCCCTGCTAGCCCTCCCCTAGCCCTCCACTCCCCAACAGACCCAAGTGTGTGATATTCCCCTCCCTGTATCTGTTTTCTCATTGTTCAACACCCACTTATGAGTGAGAACATGCAGTGTTTGGTTTTCTGTTCTTGTGTCAGTTTGCTGAGAATGATGGCTTCCAGATTCATCCATGTCTCTTGCAAAGGACATAAACTCATCCTATTTTATGGCTGCATAGTATTTCATGGTGTATATGTGCCACATTTTTTTATACACTATCATTGATGGACATTTGGGTTGTTTCCAAGTCTTTGCTATTGTAAACAGTGCCACAATGAACATAAGAGTGCATGTGTCTTTATAATAGATCGATTTATAATCCTTTGGATAAATACTCAGTAATGGAATTGCTGGGTCATATGGTATTTCTTTTTTTTTTCTTTTTTTTAATTGCATTTTAGGTTTTGGGGTACATGTGATGTACATAGGTACACACATGGCAGTGTGCTTTGCTGCCTTCCGTCCCCTCACCTGTATCTGTCATTTCTCCCCATGCTATCTCTTCCCACCTCCCCACCCCCCCGCCCCTCCCCCATTTCCCCCCAACGGACCCCAGTGTGTAGTGCTCCCCTCCCTGTGTCCATGTTATTTCTATTTCTAGATCCTTGAGGAATCGCCACACTGTATTCTACAATGGTTGAACTAATTTACACTCCCACCAACAGTATAAAAGCATTTCTATTTCTCCATATCCTTTCCAGCATCTGTTGTCTCCAGATTTTGTAATAATCGCCATTCTAACTGGTGTGAGATTGTATCTTAATGTGGTTTTGATTTGCATTTCTCTAATGACAGTGGTAATGAGCATTTTTTCATACATTTGATGGCCACATAAATGTCTTCTTTGGAAAAGTTTCTGTTCTTATCTTTTACCCAATTTTTGATGGGGTCGTTTTTTTTTTTTCTTGTAAATTTGTTTTACTTGTTTGTAGATTCGGGATATTAGCCTTTTGTCAGATGAATAGCTTGCAAAATTTTTTCCCATTCTGTTGCCTGTTCACTCTAATGATTGTTTTTTTGTATTGTTTTGTTTTGTTTTGTTTTGTTTTTCTGTGCAGAAGCTCTTAAGTTTAATTAGATTCTGTTTGTCTATTTTGGCTTTTGTTGCCAATGCTTTTGATGTTTTAGTCATGAAGTCCTTGCCTATGGCTATGTCCTGAATGGTATTGCCTAGGTTTTCTTCTAGAGTTTTTAAGGTGTTAGGTCTTATGTTTAAATATTTAATCCATCTAGAGTTAATTTTTGTGTAAGGTGTAATAAAGGGGTTCAGGTTCAGCTTTCTGCACATGGCTAGCCAGTTTTCCCAACACCATTTATTAAACAGGGACTCCTTTTCCCATTGCCTGTTTTGGTCAGATTTGTCAAGGATCAGATGGTTGTAGATGTGTGGTGTTACTTGTGAGGCCTCTGTTCTGTTCCATTGGTCTATATCTCTGTTTTGGTATTAGTACCATGCTGTTTTGATTACTGTAGCCTTGTAGTATAGTTTGAAGTCAGGTAGCATGATGCCTCCAGCTTAGCTCTTTTTGCTTAGGATTGTTATGGCTATGTGGGCTCTCTTTTGGTTCCACATGAAGTTTAAGGTGGTCTTTTCCAGTTGTGTGAAAAAAGTCAATGGTATCTTGATGGGGATAGCATTGAATCTATAAATTACTTTGGGCAATATGGCCATTTTCATGATATTGATTCTTCCTAACCATGAGCATGGAGTGATTTTCCATCTGTTTGCTTCCTCTCTTATTTCCTTGAGCAGTGATTTGTAGTTCTCCTTGAAGAGGTCCTTGACGTCATTTGTTACTTGTATTCCTAGGTATTTTATTCTCTTTGTAGCAATTGTGAATGGGAGTTCACTCATGATTTGGCTCTCCATTTGTCTGTTATTGGTGTATACAAATGCTTGTGATTTTTGCACATTGATTTTGTATTGTGAGACTTTGCTGAAGTTGCTTATCATCTTAAGGAGATTTTGGGCTGAGATGATGGGGTCTTCTAAACAATCGTGTCATCTGCAAATAGAGACAATTTGACTTCCTCTTTTCCTAATTGAATACCCTTTATTTCTTTTTCTTGCCTGATTGCTCTGGCTAGAACTTTCAATTCTATGTTGAATAGGAATAGTAAGAGAAGGCATCCTTGTCTAGTGCCAGTTTTCAAAACGAATGCTTCCAGTTTTTCCCAGTCAGTATGATATTGGCTGTAGGTTTGTCATAAATAGCTTTTATTATTTTGAGATACGTTCCATCGACACCTAGTTTGTTAAGAGTTTTTAGCATAAAGGGCTGTTGAATTTTGTCAAAGGCCTTCTCTGTATTTATTGAGATAATCATGTGGTTTTTGTCTTTGGTTCTATTGCTGTGATGGATTACATTGATAGATTTGGGTATGTTGAACCAGCCTTGCATCCCTGGAATGAAGCCTACTTGATCATGATGGATAAGCTTTTTAATGTGCTATTGCATTCAGTTGGCCAGTATTTTAGTGAAGATTTTTTTCATTAATGTTCATCATGGTTATCAGCCTGAGATTTTCTTTTTTAGTTGTGTCTCTACCAGATTTTGGTATCAGTATGATGTTTGTCTAATATATATATACATATAGTTTGAGATGGAGTCTTGCTCTGTCATCCTGACTGGGGTGCAGTGGCACAATCTTGGCTCACTGCAACCTCTGTCTTCCAGGTTCCAGCAATTCTCCAGTGTCAACCTCTCTGGTAGCTGAGACTACAGGCACATGCCACCATGCCCAGCTAATTATTGTATTTTTTTAGTAGAGACAGGGTTTCACCATTACTGGCCAGGTTGGTCTCAAACTCCTGACCTCATGATCCCCCCGCCTCATCCTTCCAAAATGCTGGGATTACAGGTGTGAGCCACTGCACTCAGCCTGCAATTGTGGAGCTTTTATTATGTGCCAGATAAAACTTATCCTTCACTGGAATAGGTTTGTATGATATTTATAAAAACTACATGAGGAAGGTATTGTCATTCTCATTTATCTCATGAGGAGATTAGGATATAGAAAGTTTAAGTACTTGCCTATAGTTACTTAGCTAACAGATGACAGAGTTCAGAAGCTCAGACTCAAGTCCAGGCAGTTTATCTTCAGAGTCCACTCTGATCTTCAGCATCCACTGCTGTTCACTAAACAAACTATTCTTCTTATCTGATTCAAGCTAATTTATAATTTGATGTTCAGTTAAAAATAAGAAATAATGATTGTGCTAAAATTGTCTGAACAAAAAGAAATACAATATGCTATTAATTAGACTGCCTATTTACCACGACCCGTATGTCACCGTTTCTTTAATGAACTTCTTTGATAACCGTCTACTGCCTCAAAAACACACTCGCAGGCCATGGAGTCACAGACTCTTAGAATTACTACTCATATATATTGCCCCATATATTCAGGCATTACACTCTTCATTTCCCGACTCCCAGGCCCATATTTCACTAATGGTGAAAATGAGGTCTACAGAAAGAAATATACTAAATCATGACTTAAACTGACCTATGGGAGCGTCTATCAGCTAGAAATATTATAGCTTCTTCCTGGGTCAAGAGTCATTTGCTGTGAGATCAAGTCCATATTCTGTGCTCTAATGAATTGTATCTGAAATCTCATACTCTTTGCTGTTTAGCCCACTGAGAACATAAAATCTTGGCTAGTTCAAAAGGCTCTTAGAGTCCTCCTTTTGATAGCATATTTTCAATTCCTCACTCATTTGGCTTTTCCTAAATTCCTTGTATCTAAGAAATAATGCATCCTTGGCTTCTTTCTTGGCTAGCATTTGGCATCACTTGTCTGCTTCTGACTTTTATTATCTCTATTCTACAAATGTTGTCAAATATTTACTGAGTTACTACTTGGGCAGTGTTAGTGCTAATTAACCAGAGATGAGTGAATGAAGATGTCTTAGCCCATATCCTCACAGAACTTGTAGTATAACAGGTTACATAAACAAGTAAATAGGAAGTTACAGCCTATAGAGGCAAGCCTAAGAAGGCAGAGGTAGATCAAGGTGAGGTGAAATGAGGGAGGTCTTCACAAGGGAGTAAATCTCTGAACTCAAACATAAAGGAGGAGTAGTAATTATCCAAGTTCCAAAAGTTCAGGGACAGACCTGTATAATTGATGTCTGGATACTGAACACAGTGCTTGTCATATAATTAGAACTCACTAAATATTTTTAAGAGAGGAATGCAAAGTAAGGAGGGTAACAAAGACTCCTTCCAAACTTTAGTGAAGCTTCTCTGAGCCATCTCTTTTTGACTATGCCTCATATTTTGGACCTGCTGTTGGCCTGCTGTACCATTTTAGTCAAGAGTTTTGCTAAGCTAGTTTATTAAGAATCCTCCCACTCTTGATATTTGATTATAGTGTCCTGTGTTTATCAAGAATCCCCCTGCCCTTGATATTTGATCAAGTTTTTCTTAATGAATTTTTTTTTTTTTTTTTTTTTTTTGAGATGGAGTTTCACTGTTGTTACCCAGGCTGGAGTGCAATGGCGCAATCTCGGCTCACTGCAACCTCCGCCTCCTGGGTTCAGGCAATTCTCCTGCCTCAGCCTCCTGAGTAGCTGGGACTACAGGCACGCGCCACCATGCCCAGCTAATTTTTTTGTATTTTTAGTAGAGATAGGGTTTCAACATGTTGACCAGGATGGTCTCGATCTCTTGACCTCGTGATCCACCCGCCTCGGCCTCCCAAAGTCCTGGGATTACAGGCTTGAGCCACCGTGCCCGGCCTCCTTAATGAATTTTTATCCTTGACTTCCTCATTATGCTTGTTGGCTATAAATTCCCAGTGGTCTTTGCTGTATTTGTAATTGAGGTCAATCTCTTTGCTGTGTTTCAATAGTCTCTTCTCTATTGCAGTAGTCTTGAATAAAATCTTTCTTACCATTTTAACAAATATCATATTTTTTTTCTAACAAAGCCGAACATGTTTAAAGGCAAGATATAAGAAACGTCCATTCACTTATTTTCTGTCTGCTCTTTGTGAAGGTTTTCTGCAAAAGAAGAAAAGGCTTCCTACCTCATTGATTATTATAGAGACCAAAATAAATACTTTACAAAAATGGCATGTGAAAAATAGTAAAACAATGTTCACATAGGATAAATACCAAATACATAGTAGATATTATCTTTTTTTCAACCGTCATTTCCTCATACTTTCTATTATTCAAAATAAGCCTTGCCATCTTGGGATTTAGGTAAGGTAAATGAGCCCAGATACTTTCTGAAAATATGTACAAAATTATGTAAATCAGTATAAACATATATTTTACTTTGGGAGAAGATTTATAATTTTTGTTGTATTTTCCAAATTTCTGCAACTTTAAAAGTGTTACAAATCACCATTATACTTATTTTCAGGTGAAATATATCTACTTTCATGGTTCTGCATTCATAGTTTCCAAATACGTTCATCATACCCAAATTTAGTTCTATACCCCATTTCTATATTGGCTACATTAAGATTCAAACTTATAACTTACAATTTTTTCACTTCCTTTATCTCAGCATCTATCCCAATTTGGTTCTTTTTCCTAAAGACTTTTTCTCTCTGTAATGCTTCTTTCTCCTCAGTCATGAGGCACATGCCTTGGAATACAGGTACGTACCTCTGTATGTCATCTGCTACTTTATTCTGAGTAGCAGTCCTGCATTTAAATGCTATGTTTTGCTAATTTTTTCTAGTCTCATTTTGGACCCTCTTCACTTTGTGCTGAGATTTCTTTAAGAGCCTCCTCACTGGTCTCCTGGCCTCTACCTGTTTTCCAGAGTTATCCCATTTTTCATGGCGTTACTATATTTTAGCTTTAAAACGTTAGAAACAATTTTCCTGATGGTTCCTCTTCTTCTCAACTCTTTGTGAAGTCTGGTCTTCACATGGTCAAAGTATAGCCTCCTTGTATTTTATGAGAATTTCCTTCTACTCTCTTTTCTGCCTTTCCAAATCCTAGCTATCTTTGATGCTCTAGTTCAAGTCCTATCAGTTTCAAAGGAGATTTCCTTGATGACTGTCTTTCACTGTTTTCCTTTTCTAGCTTCTTACTGAATGAATCATTTAATATTGTTTAGCACTTTGTAGTTCTCTGTGTGTGTATGTGTAAATGTATATGTGTGTGAGTACACTTACATGTACAATGCGATGTCTTCCCAGGCACGTGAAGGGGACAGGACTTGTCTTACCTTTCATTCTCCTCCTACCAGACTCTTTTAAAAAGGTAACATATATTCAGTCAATAAATGTAGCTGATAAGTAATCTTAACTATCACATAGGTAGGATTTTAAACTTAATTTCTTAACTTTTTGAAAGGCGTAGAACAATGTGGCTATAAATTCTAGTTTCATAGAGTATTTATGTGTTATGAAGTTATTTGACAAGCTGTCTATTCTCTTCCATATGGAAATATATACATAAACAAGGTGTTCATTATTTTTAAACAATGCTTTCCTCTAAGGCATTGTTTATGAAGAAGTTCCACATTAAATAAAAAATCACATCACTTTGTTGTTTTATCTGCAGTTTTTGGTATAGTTAAGCCAGTTCAACAAAGTTTAGCCATTTCTACATAAACATTGCAAAGGTCTTTGTCATTTGAAAACTTCCTCAAGTAGTTCTAAGAGATATACTTTCACACATGCATTGCAGGTTTTGATGGTTGTTTTTCTCCCTGAAATGAATACACAAACATATCTAGGCTAAATGAAAGACAAAAATATGGGCCGGGCGCGGTGGCTCAAGCCTGTAATCCCAGCACTTTGGGAGGCCGAGGCGGGTGGATCACAAGGTCGAGAGATCGAGACCAACCTGGTCAACATGGTGAAACCCCGTCTCTACTAAAAATATAAAAAATTAGCTGGGCATGGTGGCGCGTGCCTATAATCCCAGCTACTCAGGAGGCTGAGGCAGGAGAATTGCCTGAACCCAGGAGGCGGAGGTTGCGGTGAGCCGAGATCGTGCCATTGCACTCCAGCCTGGGTAACAAGAGCGAAACTCCGTCTCAAAAAAAAAAAAAAAAAAAAAAAATGTAGACTATTTTTCTATTTCCCAATAAAAAAATGATTGAGTATATTTAATCTTTTAATGACATCTAAGACATGATGTAAAATTATTTAAGCAGTGAGCATTTGAGAATACTTGAAAGAAAACAATGAGCCAAAGTGGAAGAACTACAATAATTATTATTTATTCATTGTTCACTATGTGCCTAACTCTGATATACACTTGAATCAGCTTTTGTTCATCAATTCCAAATTGAATTATTGAATAAATTACATAAATAATAGGATATTGGAACTCAATAGGGACTTAGAGATCACCTAGTCCAACTTTCTAATGTCATGGGTAAGGAAACAAAAGTAGGAGTTAAATTGTCTAAGCTCACATGACAGTTTAAAGAGAGTCTTAATGGAATTAAATACCCAATTTTCTTGACATTCTC